>NW_026970893.1:0-12926 GCF_963678635.1 Symsagittifera roscoffensis
AATTCTTTTTGAAGATAAAACTTTTTCTTTTTTTTCTGAAAAACATTTTAAAATTCTCCAGAACTCTCGGATTTAAAAGTCAATTGTTAAATGAAATAATAAAACGAAAGTGCGCAATGAAATTATAAGCAATCAATGAAATTGTGCGCATAACTAATAATCATAAGAATTAAAATCAGATTAAAAATTTTGAAAATTTTTAGTTGTTTATCAGTTTTAAAGCAATTTTAGTCAAACAGATGAAGAATTTTAATTCAGCAAATTAAGCGCTGAGAATTTTAACTTTTCAAAGTTATCTCATTTCCTGTTTAGTGCAGTTACTGCGTAATACGTTTCATAAAATGTTACTTTTCACATTGAAATATATTTATTTTTTTGTCTTAAATATTCTGATTGAATCTCCCTGTTTATTTTAATCCCCCCTGTTTACTTTAATCCCCCCAGTTTACTTTTCCACCCCCGTTTACTTTACCTCCCATGCTTCAATCCCCCCCCCCCCAAGTTTACCCCCCCCCCCCCCACGTTTACCTCCCCCCTCCCCACACGTTTACGCCCCTCCCCACGTTTACCCCCCCTCCCCCACAAAACTTGCAAAAAGAATCTAGTTTAGTGCCAAACATAATGGATTATAATCAATTTCAATGGACTTGTTTTCGAAAAAAAAAAGATTATAAAGGCAATATAATCAATTTCGTGGTCTGAAATTTACATATTTAATGGATTATAATGGATTATTTTTGTCTCGGTAATCTTTTGTAGTCGATTAAAGTCCATGTGCATTTGGCTCGGTGCGGGTGGCAATCCAGAGACAGTCGTGATTATTTATACCATCACGTTTCATTTTTTTTTTGCTTCGGTCACTGAGTGTACATTCTTTGAGGGTGAAAACTAACTCATTCCCAATGTGATTCAAAAAAGTTGAGCTAAAAATTCTTATGACTAGTAACTAAAATACATTCTCCTCTCTTAATTGAGAGATTCTTTTTGAAGATAAAACTTTTTCTTTTTTTCTGAAAAACATTTTAAAATTCTCCAGAACTCTCGGATTTAAAAGTCAATTGTTAAATGAAATAATAAAACGAAAGTGCGCAATGAAATTATAAGCAATCAATGAAATTGTGCGCATAACTAATAATCATAAGAATTAAAATCAGATTAAAAATTTTGAAAATTTTTTGTTGTTTATCAGTTTTAAAGCAATTTTAGTCAAACAGATGAAAAATTTTAATTCAGCAAATTAAGCGCCTGTGTGTGGTTTAAAAACATTATTTTTTCAAATTTTCACTATAAAAGACTTCAAAAAAGTTCTCAACGGAAAAATTTTAAAAAATAACGATGATTGCTAGTTCATAATATTATGGACAGTCAACGAAAACATTATTGGAATCAAGTAAAATTTTTTGATGAAAGCGTCAAAAATAACGAACAGTCTCGAAGTGGTTTTTTGCAAAAATTGAGTTTTTTTAAGAATTTTTTGATGATTCTCAGTTGCAAAACAATTTTGGGCAATCAGTTAGAGCATATTGTGGATCACTTTGTTTGCGTTTTTTTCAAAAAACTTCATTTTGCTTTTAGATTATAATTTGATTGATTGCCCTAATTTACTTTGGAACTTACAAGAAGATGGAAATTTCAATTTTTTTGTCGGAGAATTTCCCCCTTTTAAAATATTTTTCATCATACAAAACACAACATAGAAACCAGACATATATTTCGAATAATCATACAAATACTTTTCGTATGTTAACCACAAAAACAGTAATTCGACCATTAAAAACTGAAAAAAATTAATAAAATGTAGATTACCTGACAAATTTCTGTAAACCTTGTTTCTGTTCTTGATACTTTTACCTCTTTTTGGCTGAGAAAATTGTTTGCAAAATTGTTCAAGAAAACTTTTGACTGATTTTCATAGAAATCTTTAAAGATCTTGAAAAATCTTCAAAAAGTTTTGAACAATCTGAAGATCATTCCAAGATTTCAAGAAAATTTCAAATTCACTTGGTGGGCTGCAGAACCATCATACAGGTTTCTGGGAATGTGTTCATGATTTTTGGACTGTTAAAAGTCTTATAAACTTAAAGTCTTAAAAACTTAAGACTTAAAACTTATAACTTAAAAGCCTCATAAAAAAATTAAAGCTTCTGTGCTATCTTTGATACTTCTTCAAGATTCTTCAAGATCTTGGCAAGGTTATCAAGATGACTGGACCTGTAAATTTTTATACAGAAGAAAAGGAGCAGATATACAACATTTTAACAGTTGTCAGGCCAGCAAAATTTGATGTTGAGAAAAAGTATACCCAAATAAAATGGGAGGATTGCGTTAGCTTAAAATAAATATGAAAAAAAAAACATTCTTCTAAATATCTAAACGTGTCCCAAAACGTGTCAATTATAGCATGAAAAAAATGCTAACTTCATTGTTCTCAGACTTGTTTTGCTCTGAGTTGATTTTGCCGGGTTAAGTATCTTCCCTGGCCTCCAGATCCCAGGGGGTTAGCTTTAAAGTAGGCTATCTCGCAAATCTAGCTCTGCTTAAGTGCTATTATATTAGTTGCGGCTTAATCTAGCGGTGTTTCCGTTGTTTGAGTTCCACTTTTCTAAATTCTTCTCGAGCTATGCAAACTTTAAAATGGGTTTCGCGGAACTGGCCTGAAAATCTGATTTCTTTCAGTTTATTATTTTTAAATTTCGGGTTCGGCGTTTTGATTTTGAGATCAAAATGCAGAAATAGTTCAACTGCATTTGGTATCAAGACTTGAGAGTTTAATGCTATTCAGTTCTTCTGCATGCAGTTGCAGCCCCCGTTTTTTATTGCCAATATGGTCACTTCAAACATTTTGGCATTTTGTTCTCACTGTTATCTTTTTATAGCGTTCTCATTCTAGTATTGAATTGTTTTCGATCTAAATATACCATTTGACAGTTTTTTTGTTCTTTGTTCAGTATATCTACTGCATGTGTTCAACAGTACTTCATTCACTGTTATATAATTTTACTGGTCGGAAAAGGGCAGGAAATGAATGTCAGCGATATTCGAACTTGTATCCGTCACTTTCTCGGACTCTTTCTGTCAATTGTCGTCGGACACTCGGTCGCACTCGAAGGATTTCTGTTCAAGTTTGTCGGATCCGAATCTAGTTTCAAATGTGTCTTTTACATGAGCGCGTGGCTTATGCTATCAACAATTCCATGTTTATGTTACTCCAGGAAGAAACTTGGATTTGACCTCGAGAATCTAGTAAATATTCTGGTATCTTCAGTGGGTTTGGGAGTAGCAATGGTTTTATCGCTGTCTGCATATAAATTTGCCCCTGTTGCAGATGCATTTACACTCTATTATTCAAATGCAGTTTTTAGTTTAGTCTTAGAGAGCATCGCATTTAGAGTTTATCCACAGAAGTGAGTATTTACCTATTTTATGGACAATCTAGCTTAACCCAGTTAGAACGGTAGAAATTGTTTCTGCTATCATTTTTGAACCAATTTTTTTCTCCATCTTCTGGTTTTCAGTTTAAATCGGAAATTTTTTTAAAAAACTTTGGTTGACATTTGAAAAATATTTTCGTATTTGACGTGCTCTTACCGCGGAACGATCGGCATGTTTCGACCGTGCTCGAGGTATGTTTCGACCGCACTCGAGGTATGTTTCGACCGTGCTCGGAGTATGTTTCGACCGTGCTCGAGGTATGTTTCGACCGTACTCGAGGTATGTTTCCACCGTTCTTGATGTATGTTTCGACCGTGCTCGGGGTATGTTTCGACAGTGCTCGAGGTATGTTTCGACCGCACTCGAGGTAAGTTTCGACTGTGCTCGGGGTATGTTTCAACCGTGCTCGAGGTATGTTTCGACCGTGCCCGAGGTATGTTTCGACAGTGCTCGAGGTATGTTTCGACCGTGCTCGAAGTATGTTTCGACCGTACTCGGTGTGTGTTTCGACCGTGCTCGAGGTACGTTTCGACCGTACTCGAGGTATGTTTCCACCGTGCTTGATGTATGTTTCGACCGTGCTCGAGGTATGGTTTGACCGCACTCGAGGTATAATTCGATCATGCTCGGTGTATGTTTCGACCGTGCTCGAGGTATGATTCGACCGCACTCGAGGTAAGTTTCGACCGTGCTCAGGGTATTTTTCGACCGTGCTCGTGGTTTGGTTCGACCGTACTCGAGGTATGTTTCGACCGTGCTCGGTGTATGTTTCGACCGTGCTCGAGGTAGGTTTCGACCGCACTCGAGGTATGTTTCGACCGTGCTCGGGGTATGTTTCGACAGTGCTCGAGGTATGTTTCGACCGCACTCGAGGTAAGTTTCGACCGTGCTCGGTGTATGTTTCGACAGTGCTCGAGGTATGTTTCGACCGTGCTCGAAGTATGTTTCGACCGTACTCGAGGTATGTTTCCACCGTGCTTGATGTATGTTTCGACCGTGCTCGGTGTATGTTTCGATCGTGCTCGAGGTGTTTTTCGACCGTACTCGAGGTATGTTTCCGACGTGCTTGATAAATTTTTCGACCGTGCATGAAGTATGTTTCGACCGTGCTCGAGGTATGTTTCGAATTTGTGCTCGTCCCAAAGCCCTGTATCGACTATTCCTTTTTTGACAAGCATTGACGCAGAGCAGACCTATCAAAAAAGCTCCTAAAAAGCGATATCCAAAACTATTGCTTGCTCAAATGTGGTCGTAAAAAGTGTTTTACATTTTAAATTCGTGTTTTCAACCGACAGATAAAATGCTTTTTCAGACTTCACATTCTTGCAATCTTTCTGACTCTTCTCGGAATCATAACAGTATCACAGCCCCCTTTATCTTCAATCACTTCCAATCCGATTCGAGGACTTCCAAAATGATACCCGAGGTACTCGAGGTATGTTTCGACCGTGCTCGGTGTATGTTTCGACCGTGCTCGAGGTATGTTTCGACCGCACTCGAGGTATGTTTCGACCGTGCTCGGGGTATGTTTCGACAGTGCTCGAGGTATGTTTCGACCGCACTCGAGGCAAGTTTCGACCGTGCTCGGTGTATGTTTCGACAGTGCTCGAGGTATGTTTCGACCGCACTCGAGGTATGTTTCGACCGTGCTCGGGGTATGTTTCGACAGTGCTCGAGGTATGTTTCGACCGTACTCGAGGTATGTTTCCACCGTGCTTGATGTATGTTTCAACCATGCTCGGTGTGTGTTTCGTCCGTTCTCGAGGTATGTTTCGACCGTACTCGAGGTATGCTTCCACCGTGCTTGATGTATGTTTCGACCGTGCTCGGTGTATGTTTCGACCGTACTCGAGGATGGTTCCACCGTGCTTGATGTATGTTTCGACCGTGCTCGGTGTATGTTTCGATCATGCTCGAGGAATGTTTCGACCTAACTCGAGTTATGTTTCCATCGTGCTTGATGTTTGTTTCGACCGTGCTCGGTGTATGTTTCGACTGTGCTCGAGGTATGTTTCGACCTAACTCGAGCTATGTTTCCACCGTGCTTGATGTTTGTATCGACCGTGCTCGGTGTATGTTTCGACCGTGCTCGAGATATGTTTCCACCGTGCTTGATGTATGTTTCGACCGTGCTCGGTGTATGTTTCGACCCTACTCGAGGCATGTTTCCACCGTGCTTGATGTATGTTTCGACCATGCTCGGTGTGTGTTTCGACCGTGCTCGAGGTACGTTTCGACCGTACTGGAGGTATGTTTCGACCGTGCTTGATGTATGTTTCGACCGTGCTCGGCTTATGTTTCGATCGTGCTCGAGGTATTTTTCGACCGTACTCGAGGTATATTTCCACCGTTCTTAATGTATGTTTCGACCGTGCTTGAAGTATGTTTCGACCGTGCTCGAGGTATGTTTCGAATTTGTGCTCGTCCCGAAGCCCTGTATCGACTATTCCTTTTTTGACAAGCATTGACGCAGAGCAGACCTATCAAAAAAGCTCCTAAAAGCGATATCCAAAACGATTGCTTACTCAAATGTGGTCGTAAAAAGTGCTTTACAAATTAAAAGTCGTGTTTTCAACCGACAGATAAAATGCTTTTTTCAGACTTCACATTCTTGCAATCTTTCTGACTCTTCTCGGAATCATAACAGTATCACAGCCCCCCTTTATCTTCAATCACTTCCAATCCGATTCAGAGGATTTCCAAAATGATACCCTAGATGACACCCGTTTTCTGGGTTGTGTGCTCGCAGTTGCAGCTGCAATTACGACCAGTGTCTGGATGCTGTTTCTGAGGAGAATCGAAAATCTCAACATCACTTTTATCACTTTTCTACAGGCGTTGGTTCCTGTTTTGGGCTACAATGTGTTTGGAGCATTTGCGCCCAACCAGGAGACGTTCTGTATCAAAGGTATATTTTTTTGAACAAATGTATTCAGAACATTCAAAACTTCTGGTTTTATTTAAAATATCAAATATCTGCAAGTGAGAGCCAGCAAGTGATTCAATCAATTTTTCTAATCGATTTTCGATGTTTACTTTGAAACGGTTCGAACCCAGGGTAGATTTCTGGGGGTGGCGCTGGGTGGGGACGAGTTGTTAGCTAAAACTTCATTCTTTCAATAACGTGACATATCGACACCACTCATGGATCTTCCCTCGGTACCATTTTACTATGCCCATATTTGACCGCCATCTTTTAAATTTTTCGAAGACCATCTTAGTTGTATAATAATGGTATATTTGAGGGAGCGTTAGCTCCAAAAAAAACTTTGCAGTGGCGAACACCATTTTTGCTTAAAACTTTTTGGGAAAGTTTTAAGCAAAAATGGTGAATTTTTGGCGCTACATTTTTTGCCACGAGTCGAGAATCGCCACCCCCCCCACTCCCGGGCATGCTACTGGCTCTGCCCTAGCCGTCAAAAATCAAGACTGTTTGTGTACGACCTATTGAATAATCTTCATTTTTTTCAGGAAATCTGTTTGCGATGAGTCTGCTCTGCATCAACTACTGTGTCAATCTGCCCCTGCTTAACCTGTGTCTGAAATTAGAGCCCAGCTATATTGTCACTTCTGTCAGGTGCATAGCTACAGTCACCTCATACGTCATACAAGTTAGCTCAATTAACGGTGGTCGAACTTAAATATTACTATGGGATCAAATATTGAGTGAGTGTTTGGGAACACAGGCGACGATTTAAGGCTTTGGGAGAGCGTTTAAAACATTTGAGCACACACTTTCCATGTTATAAAAAGCTGGTTTTCAAGCAATATTTGATAAAACTCATCCAAAATGGTTTTGTCTGCGTCCCGCGGTGCCCATCCGAGGGCCGATTTAGAAAATCTTATAAAAACAAAAGATTTAGAAAATAAAAATTACTTTCGTAAAAGATGACAAAAATATACCCAAAAGTGGCGTAGGATTGAGTTTTTAGGGGAGCGTCTATGTTCGCAGGAAAAAAGCTTATGGGGGTATTTCTTGTGGGTATGATTGGTGCATTTAAGGGACGCCTTTTTTCACATTTGCGATCCAGTTTTTCAATGATTTATTTTCCAGGTATTGCGAGCCGAACAGGCGTTTTGGTACTACACTTGTTTTCAATGATTTTGGGCTCTTTTTCCTTTTCCCGCCCCACCTGCAAATTTTTACATGTAAATTTGTTGACCACATAGTCCGATTGCTATGAAAATGTACATAAAGACTAATAAGGTCACGACAAACATATTTGGTCTTCATACTCAACCTCGTAAAACCACTCGTTACACTAATATATTGAAGCTCGTGTGAGGGGGGGGGGAGGAAAAATAGCCTGATTTTGTTTTTCTCCAGGTATTGCGAGGCGAACAGACATCTTGGTACACCTTCATGGGCGCATCCTTCATCGTAGCATCTGTTTTGATAGTCTCATTCACCAAGTGGAGAGACTCAGTTGCCATACAAACATCGATAAGAACAAGGCGCAACTCTAAAACTGCCGAAGATTTTTCGTTTGAGCTAATGAATTGAGATCAAATTGTGTCAAATTAAATTTATTGTGTGTGAAAACTTATTGCTTGCCAAACTTATATGAACTTTTGCAGTTTTCAACATTAAAATGCCTCGGTTGAAGATCACGGAGGCATTTGTGATAAAGATTTTTGAGTGTTTTTACTATCAATAATCTTATTCAACAGGCTGGTACTAATCAATCCAACAATTTTAGTTTCAATTACAACAACATAGTTTTGCATTTTAGATGATTTGATTTAAAAAAAAAGAGTTTGATTTGTTTAACGAGGAGCAACAGTACAAGGAACTGACATTTGTATTAACCGTTATCGTTAGTTACGAAAACAAAGCCCCGGAAAAGCCTGCTAACCTCAATTATATATTCTTATCATTAAAACATTTTCCTACTTTTATTGAATCATTTGTCAATCGCACAATTTGTGCTTATATTCGTCAAACAATTAACCAATAGGTTGAATACTGGATAATCCGTATGATGCAAAAAAACCTTTGAACTTCTGAAGTTCTTGGAACGAAATTTGTTTTGGAAAAAATTGTCTATTTCCAAAGCGCTTTCCGCTTTCCGATTTATTAAGCGCTTTCCGCATCAAGTCTCAAGCCTCTAATAATCGATTATGTTATATCTTTAGCACTAGTCTTAATAAAACAGAAAAAATTGATTTTATTCAGTTGAAAATCGATTACAATTTATTTTTTGAAACCAATTAATCCATCTATTTTTCGATACAATTATAATTCATTGTAATCAGTTATTTTTATCTCAATTTCTAAACCATATGGTTTGCACAAAAAAATCCATTTTGATCGATTATAATCCCTTGTTTTGCGCATTTTTCATTCGGTATTGCATCTGATTTGCTTGGATTTTATGCTTTTTGTGGACGTTGGCTTATGAGAAAAATGGTAAATTGTTTTGGCAGCATTCGAATCAATTCAAACTTATAACGTTTTTTTTTATTTGTTCTCGATTAGAATTGTTTGAAGACAAAAGTTTCGGTTTTTTAATCACCAAAACCTTAGCACTTTGCTTTTTTTTCATGATTCACTTCGAAGTTTTTTTCACCTACTGCGGGAACCTTTCAGCTAATATGACGGGAGCTCTACGAAGCTTTTGTTTCGTGGTAAAACTGTGTGTTCAGATGAATCAAAGTGTGACAAGACATCTCAAGTTAGGGGTTTCGTCGGTCCCCTTATAATTGATTTTTCTTGTGTGAAAACATTTTGACAGAAACAGGGATGATAGTCTATTATAGTAGATTATGATAGATCATAAAAGGTTTTCGGAAAAGTTATAATGAATTATAATTAGTTATAATTTATTATAATGTCACTAGAAAGGTAATCATTATAATGAATTATGAATCGTTTAAGCAGCTAAATTTGGCGCTAATAAATATTTATAATTTGATAAAAGTACAAATATAATTTTAATATCATCGATTAATTTCTCTTTTTACTGAGTGCAGGTTCTTTGGTATTGAAACTTTGCAACATTTTGTGCCAAAAACTAGGAAAAATTTTAAGACATTTTTGCATTTTTTGTTTGTTATTAATTCGTCGAAGACAACTCTTGTCGATTTTGCTTAATTCACTAATGTTCTTTCGTATAGTTCTCCGAGCACACCACCACAAAAAAAACGACAGTAATTTGAAGAAAACAGAAACAAATTATTATTCGTAGTGTTTTATGCTCGAAGAATTCTGGCTATCATTGATGCTATTACAATTCAATTGATCGCGTCTGTGTTTTAACTCTGTTAGTGTTTTTCGTTCACTGAAAAAAGGAATCAAAAGTCTTCCTATGCAATTTTAATATTTTGAGGTCACAGAATGCATTCGAAAGAGGGAAAAAAATTTATACGTAATGAATCGCTTGCTATGAACAAAATAATGCCCCAATGAAAATTAACAAAAACTATATTCAGAAATAACGTTTCTTTAAAACTTTAACCAGATTCTAAACAATGAATTTCAAACAATAGCATACGATCAGAATTCTTTTTTGGTGAGTCTTGCAGAACAACTCTCAAAATAGCGGGAAAGAACTATGAAGTATGGTAGTGGTATTGTATTGTGTCCCAGATCCTAAGGGGGGTCATTCCTAATGGGGGAGGGGGTCTTCACGTAAAGAAAAACCCTAGGAAGTGGGTCCTTAATTTTTTGAATGACCCTCATCCTATGACTTTTTAAACGAAAAAAAATTTCCGACCAAATAGCAGAAGACCCTCTTCTTAGGATCTTGCTAAGCTTAGCTTAACAACAAGGGATCAAGTTATTTTTCCCTCAGTTTTTTCCACAGTTCTTACAGTTTTTTTAAGTTCAAAATGGATTAAAGTTTTCCCGGCCTAAATAAAAGCTTATCGTCCTGTTACAAGCCCGCGATCGGTGTGTTCGCTAAAAATCAGAAAAAAAAATTAAAAATTTGAAACTGGTTTTTCTCGACACTCCGGTTTTTCTCGACACTCGGTTTTTCTTGACACGGTTTTTCTCCGAGAAACTTGTTACGTTCATACTTAGAAACATTTTTCGAATCACGACTGAAAGGGCTTTAATATGATATATCATTCGACCTTGCGTTGAAAAAAAAAACGCAAATACACCTGCCGACAAACGTCTTCTCTACTTTCAGTGATCGGAACAATAAATAACATCCAGCAAACGTTTGATTAAAAACTCGTCCGCGCCTAACTGTATTTCGTGAAAAGCGCGCGGATTCCACAAAAACGCCCACTCTTTTGATTTTTCTTTGATTTCGTGCTTCCCTTGCTTATGCCGACAAAATGTCAACATCTTAAAAAACTTGTCTCCAGTGAAAAATACACCAAAGGGTGCGCCTTTCCGGTGCTCAGTTTGGCCTCTTAATGTTGCTCACAAAATTGATTTGATTGATTTTTTCTATTAATAATAATTTGATATGAAGTTTTTTCAATTTAATAAGTGTAATGCAATGCAAGCTAAATTTCAATTCGTTAGTTGCTTTTAGGTTTTTCGTTCAGACATAACTCGCAAGATGCCGTTTTCTAGCGACGCCTACAGAGTACTCGCAAACAACGGGCACTTTATGCTGCTCATCCGAACATTTGACGTCATTCAGTCCCTTCCCTTCCTTGACTTCGCTGCATTTTTCCTCTTTCAAATCATCACTCGGTTGTCCATTCATCCAGAGATGTTCAGGAATTGGTTTGAAATTGGAAAAATATGACCAAATAGGAGGACTGACTGGAAATCCACTGTCAACTATCTTCAACTGGATCTTGGCAATCCCAGTCCAGAAGTTTTGAGCTTGGTCTCGCTCAGCTATTACATTTTTGTAGTACTGGTAGACTTTGTCCAGTTCGTATCTTGACTGGGGCTCAAAATTGATTCCATTTCTAAAAACAGACGGAATTAGTTCTCGAAATCAAAATTTTAAATAAAAATTTTTAAATTTTATAATGAAAAGCCGAAAAACATCATTAAAATTATATAACTGGAAAAGTATACAATTTAAAGTGACTTTCAGAATGATTATTTTAGCAAAAAATAAATGAGAGGCTGAAAAAATATATCTGCCTATACCAGATGCAAGCCTATACCTAACCAGTGCGGACCTAATTTTGCAGACATTTTTTAGGTCGAAAATTTGTTTTTACGAAATCTCCGAAAATACTATACCCTATTGTGTCAAAACTCTATAGGCAAATTTTTCAAAAACGGGCCGAAAAACAGTCAAAAACGAATGTCGTAAAGTTATATCAAAAGGGAGACCCTTTGGAAAAAATTGGCTGCCAGAATTTGGCTCCCCCCCCCCCCCCCCCCTAAACTACTTTACCGATCTAGAGCAATTTTTCATTTTTATTCTGCTTGCAAGGCACATGATATTAAGTACCACGCCCTTAATGGCATGTCCATTTATGCTTAATACAAAACAAATTGCTCTAATTCATGGTTGGAATTTTCGTGCGAATTAGTTGTATAATTATGCATATTAGCCAAACTGCACTCCTCATACCAACCTTACTAGAAAAAATTTACCACACGTGAAACATCTTTTATAAAATCCTGAGTTGAAGGCATCAATACTTCCCGCACTAGCATTTCATGGGAAATAATCGATTATAATAGATTATAACGGCAAAAAACTTAATCCATATAATCGATTTTCATGACCCATCCAACCATGAAATCGGATTTTTAGGGGATTAAAATTGATTATTTTCAATACTTAAAATCCTTAATAATCGAATATTTTGACAAAATAATCGATTTTTTAGGCCACAAAAATCCGTGAAAAATGATTTTTTTCTTTAGAAAATTGCTTATAGCTAATTAAACTCTTGAGACATTTGGATGAGAATTTGCACAATTCAAAATGACGTAAAAATTGTTATACAAGGGGGGAGTAAAGTGGGGGTATGAACTGTAGTGAGGAAATGTAGTGAAAAAGTAGACAAAAATTTTTTTATAATGTAACATTTTATGAAATATAATACGTAGCAACTGCACTAAACAGGAAATAAGATTAAAAAATTGTAATTTTCATGACTAACTTCTAAAAAAAATCCATTATAATAGTTTATAATAGTTTATAATCGTTCATAATGGATTATAATGACATAAAAATTATTAGTAATATAATTCACTTTTAATGGATTCTAATCGATTACTTTTGTAATTTTATGGATATTGACTATAAAATGACAATATAATCGATAATTATCCATGAAACTCCAGCGCGGGTTATAGAGGCTCTCTGTTTCCTTTTACCGTACTTTCGATTTTTTCCTTTTACAAACTTTAACTCGGCTCTTTTTCCTTCCCCCTCCCCATCTCACGCCAGTTTCAACTTATTAGTGTAACGAGTGGTTTTACGAGGTTGAGTATGAAGACCAATTATGTTTGTCGTGGTCTCATTATTATGCGTGTAAACTTCCATAACAATCGGACAATGTGGTCAACAAATTTACATGTAAAAATGTGCAGGTGGGGGAATTTTAGCTCTTTTCCC
>NW_026970895.1:0-22987 GCF_963678635.1 Symsagittifera roscoffensis
GTGGAAAAGAATGTGAATTCAGACACATAAAAAAAAGTTTGAAATGGTAAAAATAAGCACCAGAGTCATATGAAAAGCAACATTTTAAATGGAGATTAAAACAGTTTGAACTTGTTTATCGCCGGAAGTCGGCGCCAATCGGGTCATCGACTTCCACCACCAGAGTCTCGCGGACACAAGCTGCAGTGCCCCGCTGAACAGCAATCCCAAGTCTCTGCCGCAGAAAAAGAGTCGCTCTGTCGTCCCCGGTAGCCTGTGTTATTCTCTTGCCCAGGCTAGTGACGAAACGCAGCGTATCGGTTCCCAGTCCTCCAAGGGTTTCAATTGCAACTGGTTGGAAGATGTGAGACTCAGATATTGATTCGTATTTTGACCGTTTACGGGTCTCGGCCGCATCTGCCACAGTTGGTCCCTCTTTACCAGCGAGTTGCGTGTAAGAGGAGGCTAGCCTATGGACACATGTAAAGTCCCATGCCAACGCTCGCCCATGTGACCATGGCACCAGTGTCAGTCCGTCGGGTCTCTTGCGGTCAGACCGGAATAGTCCTTGCGGCTCGAGTGTCGATGGAATGTTGGCTTGGATGAACGCTCTATGAATGGTGTGATTGCCCATAGAGTGTCTGGCATGAACTGATCTACTCTTTTTGCAAACTAACGCATGTTTGCCGTAGGAATCGACTATATCGCCACAAGAGCACTTGTGTGGTGTACAGACTGGTGCGCCAAGTCGAAATCCAATGGCAATGCGAAATTCATCATCACTAAGTTGGAGTGCGAGTGATCGTGAAGGTAGTGCGTTGAGCCAGTCAGCAGCTCCGGGACACATTAATCCATTCAAGTGGGCACTGTCTCCTGAATCCTTGAGCAGTTCGGCCTGTTGAAGCATCATTGGTAGTGACCACTTTTTTGCTTTTATTTGCGTTCTGGCAAAGGCAGGTCGGTGCTCACGTTGTTTCGCCAACGTTGGATAGCATCTTGAATTAGTGATTCTGTAGTGGGTTCGCTAGCATATATGGTATTACAAATGTCGAGAGTGCTGAATACAGATGACGCATATGCTGCAATGGCGAGTTTGGGTACCTGCATAATTCCCATTCCGCCCAGCTTGCAAGGCAGTGTCATGAGCTCCCATCGGGGATCGTCAATCATCACATTGAAAATAGCCTGCAATGTATTTCGAATGCACTCGTCAAATCGGTGTAAGGAAGTAGTTTTAAGGAAAAGAGTTGAGGTTCGCAGTATGTACATCAGTTTCGGGATATAAAAGCAGTTTTTTAAAAGAAAGAAAGCAACATAGGAAGGTAGGGATCGCAATCGACTGCACATTCGACTGAGTTCATCAAGTTTCTCATTAACAACGGCTTCTTGTGCGTTTTCGCCGATAGGAGCACCTAAGAGGACTAAATCTGTGGGTTCAGTGATGGTAATATGAGGAAAAACCGCCAGGAAAGATTGGATAATCGAATCCCTCTCTCGTGCATCATCACAGAAAACGATGAGTTCGGAATTGTTTTTCAGGTTCAATTCCATTCCAATCTTGACCGCTTCGGTCATCACCACCTCGAGGTCTTTGAGGACGTTTTGCCACATGACATCACCAATGCTTATGTCGTCCACATAGCCGGATTTGAAATTTGAGATCAAGGTCTGCAGAATGTTGTTGATTGCCAGGCAGAATAAAAAGACGGCTAATGGGTCGCCTTGTTGTGCTCCCTCGGATGAGTCTATCAAAAATTCGCCAAACGATAAACACGTAGTTTCGCTATAGCACAGGTCGAAAAAACTACTGAGCTCTGGCATATGTTCGTGTAGTTTCTCGGCTACAACGTCTCTTCGTATCGAATTGAAAGCGTTCTTGAAATCCAGTTTGAGCAGCACAGTTCCATTACTAGCGTCTTCAACGAACTTACGCAGCGCATGTGCAGCAGCTTCAGCTCCGCCCATGACACCACATCCCAACTGATGTGGGAGAAACAAGTTGGTGTGGCGTTTGGCAGCAATCTTCGCAGCACACTTGGCAGTCAGTCTACGGAGAACGTCCCCAGAAGCTATCGGTCTAATACCACCTTCTTTCTTCGCTAAAGCGCATAGGTTCGCTCCGGCGATAATCGGCTTTATATTTCTGGGCACGTTACCGGCAAGAAGTAAATTGCAAAATGTGGTCAGAGTGCGGAGAAATTGTTCAATGTCTTCACCTTTTCCCAAGCAATCCTTCAGGTGCTGGGGTCTCAGCCCAGTTATTCCAGCGGCTGACCCAGGTTGAAAAGACATCACCCCTTTCCGAATATCATCCACAGTCAATGAGAGAGGGTCACAGTTGGCGTCCGGGAAAAGACGTCTATCAGACGGTGCAGGTAGTTGTTTTTCCTGTAACAGCTTCAATGTTGTTTCGTCATTACCAGCTATTCCGCAGTCGGATGTTAAAAGACGCGCTGAGCCTCTGATGTCGCCTTCGTCAATCTTGGAGCAAACTGCTCGCGCGAGTTTCTCATTTGCAGATGTCTTACTTGGTTTCTTCTGTTTCTTAGTTAATTCGATCACATATTCACGCAGTTTGGAAAACTTTTCGATTTGACTGTTGACAATCTGACCCAGGGACTTCCTTCTGCCGGACCCTCCTCTGTCTGGTTGTCGCAAGCAATGACCAGGATGTGTGAATAGCTTGATCCATAACTCTTCATCGTTGGGATGTTCGACGATATCGTTGAGAGTTTTGCAGAGAATGTCACGGAATTGTCGTCGACTTGCTTTCGGGACGCATTTCAGTATACGCGGCTTACTTGACAGGTACTTCTGCAGCAACTGCTGGGCGTCCACCAAGTGAAATCCGATATCTGCATCATCTTCGGATAGTTGGAGGTCCGCCATGGCTTGGGTGAGTCCACTTCTGATATCTTCCGCTCCAAAACCTCGTATCACCTCGCTCCTCGTCTCCTCGCCCAAGTCTCCATCGTTTCCGTTGACCGTCGTGTTATCGGTAGAAGGGTCTTGGATATCAGTGCACCCGCAATGCCAGGGATGTCCGGACCAGCGTTTGATCCCCGCGATCGTCATATCGGTGCATTTTTGATGAATCCAGAAAAGGCAATCAGCACAAAATTTTAGTGGCGATCTAACATTTCTCAGAAATGTCAGATGCTTTAAGCTTTCAATTAAAATAAGGATGATAGAAAGGTAGCAACAATGGTATTCAGTCGTAACCACGATGTCTGCGAACACAGACGCCCGGCCATGCCTAATATTTGACGCGACCACAATGGAAGAAAAACGGTGAAAACGCAACAGCCGAATTTACAATAGAAAATAGTCGGAACAATTTGAACCAAAAGAGCCATGGGCAAAACGGGATACTAGTCACTATCCTTATAAACTTATTAAATAGTGTGTTTCATGTGAAATGTATAAAATCTTGTGTGGAAGGCCTCCAATGGGGGGATTTTAGAGACAAGATTTCAATGAGATATCACCTGTTTAAAACATCCCCAAAGAAAGCTCTCCTGATTCCAGACTCCCAAGCCAGGTACCTGACATTTGTGAATATCAACATCCTATCGCTACCAGGAGTAACTGTAAACAACGTGTATCAATTTGTCCCTCCACAAGGTAAATACTAAATCATTCTTCTATTTGTCGGCGGAAACGACTTATACAGTGGATACTATCCCTCTGTGGCTACTCCACAGGAAGTATTTGAGCGAATCGAAAGCCTTGCAAACACCTGGATAACTGTTGCAAAAAAGTTGTACGTAATCGGTATACCCTCCCGAATCCCACCCGAAACTGAAATCGAAAATTTTGAAGACCACGAGTTGATTCGCCATCTAGCAGTAAACCAAAGACTAGCAAACGCATCAAAAGAAGCTCGTTGGAACTTCCGAGGGCTAGCCGAACATGTGTATTCAGAAACGCATATTTCCGATCGTGACTGCGTGCACCTCAGCGAGAAGGGAAAGTTTTTTTACGAACATTTTTCGATCGAACTCGAACAGCAAGGACATCCAAACGTGTACGAGTGCTTCTCAGCTAGTGATTGCAAGTGCTGATCATTCCTCGGGAGTCGATAAAGTAAGCACATACTCCCCTTGTAGTAAATCAGAAACCAAAGGGCT
The DNA here is from genome assembly GCF_963678635.1 of Symsagittifera roscoffensis. Lineage (NCBI taxonomy): Eukaryota > Metazoa > Xenacoelomorpha > Acoela > Convolutidae > Symsagittifera > Symsagittifera roscoffensis. The sequence goes on from NW_026970895.1 coordinate 4,110, forward strand.
CCTTTCAAGGAATCAACCAACTGGTTTTTCTTTTTGATGCAATTTAAAAGAGGAATATATACTAAACCAAAGGGCTTCTAGCGAGGAGCCACCTGGTTGAGTGCATTCTATCATTCCCCTAGTTAAGACACTACAATTAAGTAGAAGTAACAATCTGATTAAACCAAATTCTGTAAAGCAAAATCAGAATGACGAATCGAGGAAACAAGTGTTACACTTGTCAAGAAAAAATCAAGAAAGAAAAATTTGTATGTTCTTTTTGTCAAAAAGTTTTACAATTGACACCGGAATGCACTGCTTTTTATCAAAATAGCCTATACGTTTTCATCAAGTGTGAAGCAAACATCCTCATTGTTTGCAACCAATGTGTCGAAGACCAAATGAAGACCTTAACAGAGAAGAAATTTTTGCTAAAAAGTAAATTTCAAACGATTTCGCAACTATGTGCATCGTCAGTATTTTTACAATAAAGTAAACTAAATGACGATAAAACATCAATTTACAAATGTTATATACAATAAATCACATACAATTTGGTTCTAAACCATCATGATAAAAAATTAGCCAATCACAGTTGACCTCTAAATTACTATTAAGATTAAAATACTTTTAACCTCTAAAATTAATTAAACATTTTAAAATTAATTTGTCTGGAAGTTTCTGAGTCATAATTTTGCATTAGACATGTACGTTTTAAATAAAAAACCAAAAATATTTTGGGACTAAATTTTCAGTGTTAACTCCCTGCTCCTAAACTCATCGCGCGTGTTCAAGCCCGGTTTCTCTTTCCTGATATGTATTGCCTCTATTATTAGCATTTTAGTTTGGTTTTTTGACCTATCTATAATTTTCCAACTAAGATCTGCGCTATTTCCCTCGAGATGGCATTGCTGAAGGTGGAGGCCTACCGGTGAGTCTGCTTTCTTATGTTCCTCAATTCTAGTGGTCAAATGCCGAACAGTTTGTCCGACATAGGTGGAAGTGCATCAACTACATGACAGTTTATAAACCACTCTTGACTTGAGGTCATTAGAAAATGCTGACTTCAGTTATGGTAAACATGATTGTAGTTTTCTTGTGGTGAAAACCACTTGAACGTTAGTTAATTTTCGTAACCTGTTAGCAAAATATTGGCTCTGGTTCCCTCTATATTGCACCATCAGCATTGGGAGTTTCCCATCCTTTGGTGGTTGAACTGACAAACACCTCTCACTATCCAGGCAATTGCCCTTACCCTCGATGATCTTGCACAAGGGGTCTGAAGCCACATTTAAGGACCAATTCTCAGGGTACTGATTTGTCAGCCATTGCGCCCTATTAGTTTCCATAGCCTTATCAAATTGCTCCCTGCTAGATGTACTCCTATAAACCCTGTCTACAGTGCCTTGGATAACACTACGCTTATACTGAGTTGGGGCGCAGCTTCTATAGTTCAGTATAGTCCCTGTATCTGTTGGTTTTTGATACCAACTGCAAGTTACGCGCCTACCCTGCGATACATTTATGTTCAAATCCAGGAAAGGCAAATTCCCCTCCGAATTAGTTTTCTCTAGAGTGAGCTGCAAATTTGGATGAAGAGAATTGGCGGCATCGAGAAGACAACTCGGCTCCCCTCTGACTGTTCTAACAATGTCATCCACAGACCTGAGGAACAATTTCACCTGGGGAGTATCCTTCTCCTTGTTCTTAGCTCGGCAGCAACTTTCACAGTACCAGACTATCTCGGTTATTGATGCGTATACGTCATCGGATGTTTTTCCGCATTTTAGATGATACCCGTTTCGGCAACTCTCGCATTCAACCCCCTTTGACCTAGATGTGAATTTCCTGCTGCAACATGGGCACGAGCCGTTTTTGTCGATAATTTGCTGTACCTCCGTTCCTACTGGTATTTCTTGTCTTAGAGCAAACTCGTACTCTTTCAGCCATAAGTTTGCCAGAATTACAGCGAGGGACGCGCCCATTGCTAAACCATCAACTTGTACATACCATGAATCATTACACTTGAAATAAACTTTGCTGACGGCCATATTCAAAAGCCTTTTCATGGTTGCTCTTTGAATTTCAGGAGGAGACTCCTGGCTGTACAGCTTCTGTAAAGCAATTTCAATTGCCTCCTTCAGGGGAACGTTGGTGTACAAACTTTTCACATCAAGAGATTTTATGGTTTCATCCGGATCTAGAGCAATGTTTTCAATTTTTTCTCTAGCCTCTTTAATATTGGTTTCTATATTTGCTCCATCGATGTTGTCAAAAAACTTTGCAAGCATTTTGTTATGATTCTCATACGAGCTGCCTGGAAGTGATAGTACTGGTCGTAGGGGTGTCTCATCCTTGTGTACCTTAGCTAAACCGTACAAACGGGCGGGTTGCCCCCCTGTTGACCTCATCTTAGAATATAACTGATCACTTATCTCGTATCTTTTGTTCATGGCTGGTAATTCTTTGTTAAGTTCCTTCTCATTTTTCAGTATCACCTCATCAGTGGTTGCATCTTTTTTCACAAACTGAGCAGATTGCAACAAGGATTCCAGCTTTGATTCATATGTTTGTTTCCTCATTGTGCAAAAACCAACCCCCTTATCAAAAGGCACAGCCAGCAACCCATTATCTTTGAGATATTTCCAGGTTTTTTCAACGGCTTTGTCTCTTGGTGTTTGTCTTACGTTTTTTGCATATGCCTCTGCCGCGGCTTCTATTTCACATAACATTTCACCAGATGTTTTTTGATTTTTCAATTGTGAGAGGAAAATGTCTATATCCGCCAAAAAGTGTGTTTCGTTAAATTTGTCGCTAATGGGATGCTTCGGGCCCATTGATAGCACTTCATATACCCATTCAGGCAGTTCAATGTTATCAAGTACCTTAACTGATCGCTCATTTCTCCCCCCAAGAGGTTTATCTTGTCTCTCGGACAGTTTTTCTAACTTTTTTCTATGGTTTTCTGATGTTGTCTTTAAGCTTGCCTCAACTTGACGCCTCACGAAGCGGAAAATGGATGCCCACCACTGTTCGTCAATTTCTTTTTGCACCAGTGATCTTGCTTTCATTAGCATCTCCTCGTACTTTTTTCTATCTATAAACTATAGACTAAACTATAGACTAAATTATAGACTTAACTATGGACTTAACTATAACTATAATTTATAGACTAAACTATAGACTCCTATCTATAAACTATCAATAAACTAGAACTCAATGAGCAGTGAAAACGGGCAAAAAGGTCGATACGCCACCACCAGTTCAATCTTCAAACAACCTTGGAGATCGCATAAGAGGTGTACCCGAAAACATCCCCGGGGACTCCCGACGAGCGATTCCAAGCTGACATCAAAGCAGTTGAAAAAATACTTGTTTTCCTTTATATTGATGAAAAAAAACTGAAAAAAATCCAGCGCATAGGCAGAAATGATCCAGACCGGACAACCCCTCGCACGCTTATTGTAAACATGGAAAACATGCTCAGCAAAGAACTCGTGATGAAATCTGCCTTCCGGCTGAAAGATTATGACTACGCTGTGTTCATTAGTCGAGAACTGTCAACATCAGACACCAAGTTGAAAACGATTGCCTACGCAAAAGGCGAGTGTTAATCGAAGATAAACAGATAGACCGAAAAAGTATCTGAATCCGTAACTTGAAACTGGAAACCAAATACGATGATAAATGGGTCAAGTATAGTGAAAACACGGACACAGCTACAGAAAGCGAGTCCTAATGACTAAGTCAAATCAATCTTCAATCCTTCAATGTGAGAAGCATTCTGAATCTCCAAAGACGAATGGTCTTCTCTAACTCTATATCTAAAACTAACTATGACTTAATTTGTCTATCAGAAACATGGCTCACCTCCAAAATTCCTAACAGCGCTTTCTTTCTTCCGGCCTACACAATATACGTGATGTGAAAACATCCGATCAAAACACGGAGGAGTCCTCATAGCGATAAAAAATCAAATCTCTCATGAAGAAGTAGTTCTTCACAACTGTAAAAATGATTTACTGGTATTAAGAATTTGTACAACCCCGAGGCCCACACTAGTGTGTGCAATATACAACCAACCGACAAATAGCCCTACCAATGGTCTTTCCAAGACTTTGTGCAGTTTTTTAATAGCCTCGAAAGTCATACCAGTGAAATAAGTTACGATCAAGTTATCATAGCTGGTGATATCAACTTTTCGAATAAAAATTGGAGCGATATGAGCTCAAATGACGAATACGAAAACGGTTTATTAGAAATTCTAATTGAACATTATTTTTCCAATATATCAGAATCTCAGTTAGATGTCATCCTGACGATTAACCCCGACCCAATTACAGACTGCAAAAAGGACCTAGACGTCCTAAGCAACTTTAGTATCAAAAACAAACCTTGCTTTGACCACAAGCCAATAAACAAAAGCTTTATTGCTTGTAAAAAATCTATCGTAATTCCATCCATAACAAAATATGCCTTTAAGAAAGCAAATTGGGATGAAATTAACAATGTTATTGTGCCTTTCTGCCAGACTGGCACAGCGCAACCTTCCGACGCAACGTAAACATAGAAGTGAAGGCCTTAAGGACTGAAAATTGCTGCGAAGGAGGGTCGGAATGTTCGAGATTTTTAAATTTTCTAAATTTCGTTTAACGAACGGATATTTCTCAGAAATACGAAAAACGGCCATTTTGTTTAGAAAAAGTGATAAAATCAGAACAACAGCGAAAATAGTGAGAAACATTCAGATGCAAACAATATAAAAATGAAGCCTTAACGGAAGATTTTAGCGAGAAGGGAGGTTTCTGTGGGGAGGTAGTGGAGAGCAGTACCCTCCCGTGGCACAAACTGGACCTGGGTGGGCCTGTTAAAGGCATAAGACGATCATGATCAGCAAACGTTTCAGCGGAAAACCCTCCGCTCCGGGCGTATGCCCGAGTTAGAGGCCTTAATGACTTTTTTTGTACTAGGGGGAAGGTGCCGACCCTTCGCCTAGTACTATTTAGCTTTTTAACTTAGTTAACACCGAAAATTCCGGGGGCCGGAGGGTTAGGTGGGAAGTCATGAGCCCGCTTGTCCCAAGGTCCCAGGACCAAAAACAATTAAAGAGAAAGCGTAAAACCAAACAAAAATAGTGTAAAACCACGAAAAAGCCAAAAAAAATTTATTTGAAAACAAAAAGGTACAAAAAACAGTAAAAAATCCAAAAAAGACCAAAACAATAAACAACATAAAGTGACAGTTTATATGTTATTTCCGGACGAGATGTGATCTGACGTTCCTATTTGTTGTTGTTTCAGATTGAATTATATCATTTCTGATAGAAAGATTGTTTGTTTTGATGACGGGTTGGGTACCCTCCCTTGAGTGTAATTTGAGTATTTAAGCACGATAATGGTGATTTTGCCGGTGACCGGAGGGTAGAGTGGCACGCTGACCGACGTGTTCCACACTCAACAGGGGCATTTTGGGACAACATCCAAAACGACTGTTTGGTATCGTTGAAACAATTTGAGTATCGTTCGGGTACTATTTCATCAAAACTTAAGAGGTGGGGGGCACGATTGGTGCGGTCCGATTGTACCCTCCATCGATCACAAATTTCCGATTTAAGGGTCTTAATTCGGATGTTTTGGTACAAAGGAGCTTATAGTAATCTTCATTAATGACTACTAATAGATAATTCTAGTCATTAACTATAGTCAGTGCGACTATAACTGTTTATTACAAAATATGCAGCGTAGAGACTCGTTAGGATCGACTACTAAAATTCCCAGGCTGAGCAAGGGAAGCACGCGAAAATTTAAAACTAGGCGTAGCCAATCTTCATTCAGCAGTGCTTCCGACGTTTTTGCTGACAACGAATCGACTAAAGGTCAAGCTGATCCTTCAGTGAACGGAATGAGACTAAGGAGCGAGAAGAACCTCGATGGCAGTCAAGGGCGAAGTGCGGGGTCGGACCGGCGAGCGAGGCGCTTGTGGAATCCTTCGACGAAGGGAATCAAACGCTCATCCGACCCGACTTTGAGCCAGGCGAGGACCTCGGACGGAAGGAAATCGAAAGGATGGAAGAGGCCTCTGAGCGTTCCGAGGTCGATCCGCGAGAAGAAGTGTTGTTCAGGGGAATGTCCAAATCGGAGACTAAGACTCACAAGTGGAGGAAAGAAAAATCATCTCTGGTCAAGCAGAGCAAAAATGCGATGATGTCGAGTATAAGTCCGAGTGAAAAACAAACGGGTTCGAAAGCCAAGAAGAGCTGGGAGTCTTTTTACGATGAGCGCATGGCTTCACTACGAACTGAAGGTCTATATTCCAGTTATGATCATCCGGAGGTAACTCATACGGATGTGGATTTCACGCCGTGCCCAAGGAACGACATGAGCAGGAAGGCGTTGTCCGCCTCACCGACCAGGCCCATGTCTGATGGGAGCGTCCTCAACGTTCGACAGGTTGATGATGTCGATAGGCAAGCAAAACGGCGGAGCGTCATCAAGTACCAGGCTGCAACCGCAGTTTACCTCATCTTCTCTGGGTGTAACCCCGCCATTGGGGGCAACTGGCGATATAAGTGACATGTTTGCTGGCGTAACGACTGGTCTGGATGAACTGAGACGGAACATGACTAAAAGAATAGATCAAGTTGACGAGAGAGCTCACCAGGGTCGAGATAATTTGAGAGATGAACTGACGCACGTGAAGTAGCAGGCGAGGGTTGATCAGGCTCAATTGATTCGCAACACCGATCAATGCCTGGCGGAGACCCCTGGCACAGGCGAACAAGGAGTCAGAGGAAAGAGAAGTTAGGATGACAAGAGAGATCGAGCGACTATTGAACGATCACGACAAAACCTATGCTCACACGATGACTAGCCGCCTGGAAACAAGGTTAGATGCCAAATCTGACCTGATGATGCGGAAGATTGACGAAATCTTAAACGGGAGCAATCGGGAGAAGCGTTCCGCCTCAGGGGAGCGTTCACGCCAGGCAAATGATGGAGATGGAGCACGCAGCTATGCCGGGGCACAGCAAAGTTCGAAATCGAATTACGGATCTAAGCAAAGGGAGCGGCCCAGGGCAGCCCCATCGAGGCCAGGTTGGACAACCCGGTCACGCCGGAGGCTGATGCCATCCCGGAGACAAGATTGCCCACTGTGCCACAAGTCAGATCAGTGCCAGATCTGACTACGGTCTCACAGGACACAACGAGGTATGCTTCGATATTTGAGCTTCTGAATAGATCGCTCGAAACATTCATCACCAAGCTCTCGAAGTCAACCGAGAGAGGAGAAAGGTCAAGAAGGACACTCAAAAAGCCGAAATGCCGAAATCATACAAAGACGAGTCAGACGGTTGCATTGATACTTGGATTGAGGTGATGAACTTGCACTTTGAAGAAGAGAATCTCTCAAAGAAACAGGAATGCAGCGCACTGACAAGCAACCTGGGGGTACCGCCCTAAATTGTGTGATGGCGAAGAGGGTCAATGAACGAGACAGCGCTCGCAAGATATTCGACATCCTGCTGAACCGTTTCGGCTCTGGAGTACAGGGGCACCAGGCTATGGTGAAGTTCGAGAAGAGGCGTCAGAGAGATGACGAATCCACAGACAAGTTTTTGGACGACCTTGAATTACTCAGAATATTGGAGCGGAACTTAGCGATTGCCTCGAAGTTCATGAATGGAGTAAAGAGTGACGAGCTGAAAACCATGCTAGCCACACACTTCATCCTGTCGCTTGACCAGGTACCCACGCCCGATGATTTGCGTATGAAGTCGCGTGAGTACTTGCTCATAAAGCCGAGGGCGCAGAACCGTTACATCAATTATGGCAACTACAGCGGAACAAACACTGGCGCGAACTCCAGTTGGTACAGACCTCGTGACGACATGGATAAGAGGAGGTCATGCGCGAATTGTGGCTCGATGGACCACCATGTTTCGGCCTGTTCTGCTTATAAACAGAACATGAAAGCGATAGGCTACTTTCACGATGACGTTGAGGCGACCGACGAGGACCACGAAGAGTACGTCAGAGGACTCATAATGAATAATGGACAGAGGAGTTTCTTCTGTAATTTAGAGGGACATTTCAAGTCGGATTTCAGGCGTCAAAGTCAGTCGAGCACGTCTGATGAACGAGGCTGAGTCTCGGAGAAAAAAAACGAAACCAAGCACCTTTACGACTAAGAAGGTGAAGACCTTGCCTAATGAAGTGGTGGCCTCTAGTCTGGATGCAGAGTCGGCCTGCCCACTCAAGGTGGATTATGGCTTAGCAGCGAGGACAGCGTTACAGAATGTCCAACAGGAACTAGCCACGAAGGGAGTTGAGCAATGGGTGAGGTCTGAACTGGAAAGCACAGATCTTCGGGAAAAATTCGACATCCTGGAGAAAACAACGAAAGAAGAAGACAAGCAGGGATCCAGAAAGCCTAAAATAAAGCTAAATGTTATATCGGGCAAAACTTTTGGCATGACGAAAGAAGGAACGAAGATAATGTCAATTATCTTGGTCGCAGGACACCAGGTGGTCAAAAACTTGAGTGAACCGTCCGCTATTACGATGGTACACCTGGACATTTATGCTGACTGCCTGAGGGAGAAGGATCCCAAGTTGGATTCCAGGACAGTGCAAGCGCTGCTCACGACAGGAGGTCCGAGGCTAATGAGAGTGGATGGACATTACATTGAAGTTAATGGCCCAAATCCGATTCTGTTGAATGTAGATGGCATTTATATCTACACGAAGGCTCACGCGACTAATGCGAGTGATCAGGTGGGCCGGATATACATTGGCCAAGAAGAGCTGAAGGTGCGACGAATCGGACACAATGCCAAGCTTGAACAGGATGCGGTCCACATAGGTTGCGAAGCCGATCTGGCAGCACATGTGCTAGATGTGCAGGGCAGACAACTTTCAGTAAAAGGACTAATAGACACGAGTGCAGTAGTCAGCGTCATGCCAGTCAGCATCTGGACTGATATGGGCTTTGACATGTCGGATCTGATACCGACAAACATCAGACTGGCAGCTGCCAATCAGGCAGCAATCTATGTGACAGGATGGACCCCGATCATATCACTGCAGCTTGGAGGAAGACATCTTTGGATGAGCTTCCTGGTGGTGGAAAATTTGGACGAATCTGATCAATTCATCCTGGGAAGGGACTTCATACGCAACTTTGATGTCACGATCGACCTCGATGACGGGTTGATCAGGAAAAAAGATCCTGAGAGGATGTATGAAAAGAAACCTCATTATAAGATATTAATTAACCAGGAAGAGCTCGGCTATTTTAGAGCGGACTGTGTGTGAGTGTTTTGTTGAATAGCGGACTGTGTGTGAGTGTGTTGTTGAACACAGAAGCAACCAGAGTGACCATACAGAGGGGAAAGAAACTTGACTACGCATTGCCTCTTAACACAGACTTTCAGAGTGTGGAGAACTTGAAAAAGTTTGATGTAACTGAATGTCCCTTGCACGCAAACCAGGAATGTATACTGAAGAGAATAAATGAATTGAATTCTTCTAAGAAATTGTTTGAGACAGATGATGGTTTGTCTAGTTGTTCAAATTTTCCCGAGAGACCGACAGAACCAGAGTTAGCAGCAAATAAACTTGTTCTGCCCGAGATAGAACATCTGAAGAGAATAATATCAGACCGAGAACTATGCGTTTTTTCAAAGCATAAGGCCGACATAGGTTGCTGCAATTTTGTAGAAGACGAGATTGAGATAGAAGAGGGCTCGGTACCTCATAGGGAAAGGGCGAGGAGAATGACCCCTCATAAGTCCGAAGCGTGTAGGAAGGAAATCGAGATGTTAATGGAGTACGGCATGATCGAGCCGTCGAAGTCCCCGTGGGCTTGTGGCGTGGTCATGGCTAAAAAGAAAGGGGGCAACTCAGGTTTTGTTGTGATTTCCGTTATCTGAAGGCAGTGACAATAAGGGACGCATACCCGATTCTTCGAATCGGTGAGAGCCTTTCCAAGCTGAGGGACGCGAAGTTCTTCACGACGTTAGATTTGGGCTCGGCGTTCTGGCAAGTGCCACTCCGAAAGCAAGATGGTGAGAAAACGGGCCGTGCGAGCTGGGGTTGTTCCATTCGAAGAGGATGCCGTTGGGATTGTGCAACGCGACGGCCACATTCCAGCGACTGATGGCCCAGGCACTCACGAGTGTGACAAAGAAATACTGGAACCTCAACATGTGTTACGTCGATGACGTCGTGATAGCAACACCAACCCTGGAGGATCACATAGAGAGGTTGGGTGAGGTGTTTACTTGCATGAAGCAGGCGGGTCTGAAGTGTAAACCAACAAAGTGTGAGATCCTCAGAGACTCCATAAAATATCTGGGCCGCCTGGTGGATAAGCATGGAGTGACACCGGATCCCGAAGCAGTCGAAGCGGTCTTGACCTGGAAGAAACCCAAGACAGATACTTAACTGATGAGCTTTTTGGGGTTTGCTCAATATAATCGGGAGTTCGTCAAGGGATACGCCGATAAGATATACCCCATGCAACAGTTGATGAGAAATAAAGGCAAAAAATTCACTTGGACTGATGAGGCACAAGTTTTATTTGAAAACATTAAATGTGAACTTTGCGAGGCACCGGTCCTCGGCATGACAACAGAGAAGGAGATGTTCGTGTTAGACACGGATGCGTCGGTAGTTGCGATATCAGGCATACTTCACAAGGAGCAAGAGTGGAACGGGAGAACGGTTCTCCGTCCGATAGCCTACGGAAGTAAGGTCCTGAGCGATACTGAGATGAAGTACGGCACACCAAAAGCGTAAATGTTCGCGGTAATCACTTTTGTGGAAAAATGCAGGGTCACTTGGGGAGTGCTCCCTTCAAGTTGCGTGTGGATAATCGCGCCCTTGCCTGGCTGAAAACATATTCGATGGATCACAGTTAAATTGATCGTTGGATCGTGCGCCTGGATGGATACCACATGATCATAGAGCACCGTACCCGTGGCAAGCACCAGAATGCTGATAGCCTCAGTAAGAAGACAGAATTCTATGAGCGCTTAGAAGAGAAGCAGGCCAATCAGGCAGAAATGAAAGATGGATTTTCATTTCTAGGAAACCTACGATAAACTACCACTCACCAGGTGGCTGGAAAAGTCAGGACACCTCATACCAGGACTTCCTGAACTTCCAGCGGAGACGGCCGCCGAAATAAAGGTATTGGCCAGGGGTGATCCTGTCCCATTGGATCTACTAGTCCGATCCAATCTGGTGCAGCAAGAGCATACCATGCTGGGTATAAACAGCATAGCCCTGCTAAATAGGATAGAGAACGTGGCGCCGGACGTCATGGGGAAGCTCCGTGACTTGCTGGATGGAGACCGTCCAACGATTGACCGTCACTGAAAGAACAGAGAAGAGGCAAGTGACCATTCGCAGTCGCGATGTGGAACGGGATTGCCGGTCGATAGTGAACCAGCTGGTGACCTCAATGCCGAAGGATGTCTTGTTGAGGACTTCGTTCACAGAACGTGGGAAATCGACCCAAGTCCAAGCCACTGAAGAAGTCAGGGTCAAGTCAAAATCCAGCTTCACGAGAAAAGTACAGTTTAAGGATGCAAGGGAAGAGTACGAACCGAGCTTGAATTGTTCATCCGGGGACGAGACAATATCCGGGGAGTCAGGCACTTTCGAGCCCGTACAGGACGACTTGTCCGGGGAGACAATTTTGGGACAACCCCAGGACAGAATGTTGTCCGGGGAGCCGGATTCAAGGCGACCAAGGGACAAAATTTTTGTCGGGGAGTCGAGAAACGTCACAGACAAATCGGAACGTAATGATGTGGAATCCATCGGTTCGAGTGATGTGCCCCCACCCCTCGGGGTCTCAGTCGTGGGAAAACACATCGGAGACTACTTCCAACTCGGATGTTTCGGAGATTGCAAATCATTCCTTGTTGGTGGAATGGAAACAGCGCGGGCTGGACCGAGAAATGCACCAGGATCCGGACAGAGACAGGTATACCTCTGATGAGGAAGGCACTGTAGTGGACAATGCCACAGAAGAGCTTAAACTGATAGCTGTGTCGAAACGCCCAACCAGATCACTGCCACATGGTACGGTCGTCCGTACCAATCTGGAGCCATCTGTGCAAGAAGCAACACCTTTGAAGAAGATATCGTGTGTCAAGTTGAGGGATGATGCTCATGCTCCGGAGATAATGAGCGGGCAATTAAACGTTGTAAAGACGTATCTGAAAACCAGATACCGGCTTTCGGACCTCATAGGGGCTCAACGAAATGACAGAATGACGAGCAATCTGAAAAGATGGGTCGAGAACGGGGCACCTGACAAAGGAGATTTGGAGGAAGACAACTATAAGATTTTGAAGCAATTTTAATGAAGAGAAAAGATCTGTTGTACCTGAACAAAGACGGGATCGTAGCCTGTAAGCAAAAAGAAGAGGACAAGGTGCTTTACAAGTATAACTCAATAGTGTTACCACAGTTATACCAGACCGAATTGCTCTTTCGTTCACATGACCAGATGGGCCACCAAGGGGTGGACAAAGTGTACAACAGGATTTAGAAACGGTTCGAATGGCCTGATTTGAAGAAGGCTTGTGAAAAGTGGATCTCTGCATGCTTGTCGTGTCAACAGGCGAAAGACCCCAGGAAACTAAGGTTCCCTCTGCAGTCAATAGAATCATCGGGATTGAACAAAGTAGTGCAGATTGATCACCAGAAGATATGCATGACAGCCACGGGCTACAATCAGGAGCTGGTAATGATTGATCATTTTACGAAATGTACAGAGGCAGCTCCCTGCATGACAGCATCAGCGGAAGAAACATGCGATCACTTGATAAATGTGTGGATAGCGAGGCACGGCTGCCCCATCACATTCCAATCGGACTATGGCAAAGCATTCGTGGGTGATCTCACGAAGGAGTCCATGAAAAGGTCGCAGGTGGCACACGCCCACTCGACCACTTATCAACCACAAATGAATGGCCTAGTCGAAAGGCAAAATCGCACGCTGGTATTCATGTTGAGAGTCTATTGCTCACGCTACATTGATGACTGGGATAAACACTTGCCGCATGTAAGGGGTGCTTACAATAGCACAGAGCATTCCATCACGGTAAAAGTCCGCATATGATGCTAACTGGTCACGAAAAAGCTCTTCCGTTAACGTTCTTCTACCCTGAGTATGAAGGGAAGAAAACAGCTCCACAGACGTACTTGCGCGATGTTATAAGGAGGCAGCTGGATCTCAATGACTTATGCAGGAGGAACACGCAACAGGCGCAAATTTGACAAAAAAGGAGATTTGATACAAAATACATTAGATGCAAAAACCTACTCAGTCGGTAATTACGTCTGGTTGTTCCAGGAAGTAGTTCCACCAAAAGGAACCATAAAAATTATTTATAAAATAGCGCGGCCCATTTCAAAAAACAGAAGTGCACCAAGGAGGTCGGTTTTGTCGACTGAGCACCGGGAGAGCAGCTCATTACGAAAACATCAAACCGCACAATGCCTCATCAGAGGACTGGTGCATCCCAGCGGACATGCAGGAAGGAGACTATTTGATTGTGGATCCTGCTTGTGAAGTAAATGAAAGATGTACGTGCGACAAAAACGACGGGAATGATGTGGTAGATAATTGCGATCTGCCACTGGACCTGGAGTTGACAGAGCGAGTGGAGGTGGACGACGAAACTCTACCTCATGCCGAAGAGGACTGGGACGGCCCAGAACAAACTGAAATTGACAAAGGAGTACATTCTGACTTTCCTCTCACCATGGAGTAACGCCAGAGCAAGGAAGGAAAGAACAGGAAGAAGTACAAACGGTATGGCGAGGATTTCATTAAAGGCAGGATAGTTTTAAGCGACATGATCGAGTCACTGGTGGGACTGGATGAAATGGCGGTGCCAAGAGAGATCGACTTGGTAAATGACATGGAATAGGATTGGATCGACGATCGCTCCGAACCAGAGGTGGAGCAGACTCATGAGCAAGAATTAACGAGTTTGCGAGTGCTTGAATGGCATCACAATCTGCCGGCAGATCCCAAAGAGACGATCTTGACGATTAAGGATGTCGATAAAGACGGCATCAAAAACGTCAGCCATGACAATACCGAGTCCAACTGGGTCGCTCCAGATGGCCCTCTACGCGTTCCGCAATCCAACCTCGATCTGCTCGACTTTGGGCGATCGACGGGGACGTCGATGGATATTTTTGTCTGGAGAGTGGGGGTAGGACTCACCCACACCAAAAATCTGATCATTAAAAATTTAAAATCGGCAAGAGAAACCGGAGAACTGGAAACGGAAGGCGAGAACGCTAAAAAACCACCTTTCGGACGGATTTCTGATTCTTATTTCGACCTACCGAACCATTATTCAAACAATATCGTCATAACGGACAGCGATTTCATACTCATGGAACGTACATGCGCTATAGCGATAACCGCGAATGTGAGCTTCAAAACAGCACTAGCGGCTGACTTTAAAAGAGAGTATAAGAATATCGAGTTTTTATGGAAACAGAGGCCTAGTGTGGGAGGGATGATAGCGCTGCCCCCTGTTGCATCACAGATACCAGGGAAATATTTGTGTTTCCTGGTTACTAAGGCCACTGATAAGCAACACGTAGATCCAGAGAGCTTGGTTTTGGCCTTGACTCCACTTAGGGATTTTCTGGTTGAGAGAGGAGTGACCTCTCTCTCGTTACCAGTCTATGATACCAATAGGGTAAAGCTACATCCGAGAGAGTTATACGCCCTTGTGCACGTGATATTTTCAGAAACTGACATAGAGGTTTACTTACATAAAAAGTGCTATCTGAGCATATGCTACGAGTTGCATTAGGCGATAAGTAGTTTTTATTAAGTTCACTTTATAAACATTAGGATTAAGTTTTAGGTTAGCTACTAGACATTATGTTTCTATGTAATAGTGTGGATATGTGATGCTTATGTGTTATGTCAGTTAGGTTATGTTTTATGTGATGTGTGTGACATTAAAGACCTGGAACACTCCAGGTAGTGAAGGTGACAGCGCTCATTTGTGTTATCTTGACAAGGTTACAGGTGGACGATCCACCATGGTGCTAGTTTTTAAATCAAGAACAAAGGAGAAAATTTCAATGGATCGTTTTTAAAAGATGTGAATGAAGCTTTACCCTGGAAATGGGACGGCATGAAAGATGGTTTCATTTCGTGACTTGCTTTTTAGATCTTGATTGATCCAATCTTGTTTATTGAATTTGACAAAATCAGAGCGAACACGACGACGAAAGATAAAACTGCAGAAAATTGGGTGACACGAACAATTTGATGGATTTCCTCTCAACGAGTCTAGGAGCGACTCTGGACGAGATATACCAGCGGCTGATTGAGTGTGACTTTACACAAGAAGACCCGGGATTGGCGATGTTTGTGGTCGCGCTCCTCAACGCGTTAGGACGAGAGGGTCGAGGGAATCGTCCCACGGAAGTAGTACTGATGCTGGCCTTCGGTGAGTCCGGGACCGCCGAGAGAGGTCGAAACCGACTAATGAGATGGCGGCGAGGAGAAATGTCTGGCCACGACTTGGCTCGCGATCCGGGACTAGGTGAGCAGAGGGATCACCGGCTAGGTGAGATGCCCCTACCTGTTCAGCCTGTACAGCCGCTCATCGGAGCAAAGAGACTACGTGATGGGGCGGGCCCGTCACACTCAGTAGGTTCTCCAACAGCTGCTCCTCCACTGAAGAGGGTGAGGATGAACGGGATAGAGATCCAGAGCTCGGAGACGATTGAGACGTTGGAGAAGAAAGAGAAGGACCAGAGCGAGCTGTGTGCCAAGCTGCAGGAGTACAGGGCCATAGCTCGAGAAAGAGACGAGTGGAGAAAGAAATTTGAAGATCTGCAAATGGCCTTCAAGGAAGAGGAGATAAAACACCTGAAGGAACTATATATGGCGAGGGTGAGCCAAGTGTCACCGGAGGTTCTGGAAACGATGAACTCCTCGGAGGCATCAAGGGACACACGTCCCAGGACGAGGGCACAGGGACTGTGCGCATCGAGAGAGCCCGAGGCTCCTCAGCAGACACCACAGTCTGCTCCGAACCCGAGAAATACAATACCGGATCCTTGAGACAACTATCTGGCTCCCCAGTTTCAAGAGTCATTCAATCAGGTGGCCAGAGCAACAAGGAACGAGATCAATAGGACCTCTAACCGGACGCTGGGCAGGGTCGTCCCTTCCCAACGCCTTGATCGTTCCCCGAGTAGCTCGGAGCGAACACCTCGAACCATGGCATCAACGGGTACTGCGCATGGCGGAACGGTTCAAAAATCTCGTGTAGTTGACATCAGGAAGAATCTAATGGTACGCAACCAGTTCGCGTAGGTAGCCGCGGAGCATCCTTGAGCTTGCTTGAATGGCATGAGCTGACACCCCGCCACAAGCAACCAGGTAATTCCCCCAGTGAATCGTCACTTGATCATAGGAGATAGTTTGGTGAGGGATCTGAACGATATCTTTGTCAATGGTCAGACTACTACTCTATCTTTTGGAGGAGCTTCCGTGGCTCAGGTCACCAAAATGATGGAGTTCCAGGGCGAGGATTATCTAGACACGTTGGTGAGAATGCTCGGACCAATGATGTCTCGAGAGCCCCAGTGATCCCAGAGGGCAAGCGGGAGCCCCTATTGGTCTGCCTTTTGAATGAACTGAAGGAGAAATACAGGCCCAGACTCGTGGTGCTGTGCACGATACCGCAGAACCCGATGGTGGTCATGCTGTTGGCGGGTTTCATGAAAGGCAACAAGACCCGGTGGAACGAGATGACCCGCGGTCTGGTGAGAAGTAACCCCGGCGAGCTGCGACTCCTTGATCCTGAGAACATGCTGCGCATGATTGATCATCTCGCGCTCACCAGAGATGAAATACTTTTCAACACCCAGCAAGGGAGACTCTGGATCAATGACTGGTTCCAGACACAGTTAAGGGAAGTGGAGCAAGAATTGAGGACGACCAACTCACTGGCTTGGACCAGTTCAACTGGAGGAGGTAGAGTGATGGTCAACGTGCCAGAATCACTCGTCAGTCGCCTCGGGCCCCTGGCAACGGAGACGGGTGCAGCTGCTCCCGTTGCTCCAAGCACAGATGTGAGAGAAAGGTTGGGGACTGCTCCTGCCCCCAGAACACAACCGTTGGAGAGCCGACTTGGGAGATCGGTTGATCAGAACCGGACTTGCTCCCAGACCGTGTCTATGAGGAATGACCCGCCCGCTAGAGCAACCCCTGCTTCGACAACAGGACAATCGACGAGCGCCGTGCCGGCTGAGGGAGTTGAACCAAGCAGCGTGCTGCTTTGGAACCGTCCAGACCCCAGCGGTTGGGGACAGTATAAGACAGACATGACGGCGAAGTTGAACATGAGCACATTGACGTGTCGAGAGAACGCTAGGAGGATGATCGGTGGAGATGGTCCCACAATAACGAGGTTGTATCGAATACCGGGCGTGGACTGGCTGTTGGCGGAACAGGAGCAGTTTAGCTCCGCGACCACGCTCAGGTTCGTGGACCTGGATTGATTGCCTCAGGACAACACTTTTGGGCCCTTGAACACCCGATCTCTCACGGACGTCCTTTCTGAGAGCCAGAAAATTGACACCACCTGCTCGGAAGGGCAAATTTATGGCAGAGAATGAGCCCATTAACAAACACCACAAGATGTATAGGCAGTTCTCCAAGCCACCCGGCCAGGCGCCTGGTGAGTGCTCGAGAGACTATCCCCGAGAAACCTCGGTGGAATGGGACGATAGGAGATGTGAGGGGCAGAAGGCACCAGTGGGGGACAGCCTGTTTGCTGCCTATGATCCTTTGGATATAAAGGAGGCTAAGTATCTGATAATTGCCAGTTCAGACTACCTCTAAATGCCCCGTTCTCTCTTTTGGCCTGATGTGATCTTCTTGACGGCGCCTAAGTTAGACTGGGGGCAATCAGCAGGCTTGACGATAAGTGTGCGAAGGACGATCAGTATGGAGCCGCAGATGATTGTGATTGCCGGCTCGAATGACCACTTGCAGAGTAGAGGGTTGTTGTCCCGTCTGACTGATGGGTCAACCCTGAGCAATGAAGTAATAGGAGAAGCTATAATGACGCTGCTCTCAGCCATGACCGAGGTGGAGGCATCAGTGCAGCAACACTTCACCAAGAATGTGGTGAAGGTCTTTTGTGTTATCACCGGGATATGCCGCATTGCCAGAACCCCTACAGTTTGTGTACTCGATGGTCACAACTTTAGCGGAGGGACGATTCAACGTGATAATACCTGCGCCGAACAGAATGGTCGATCCTAACAAATACTACCTACCTCGCTCGGAGCTTCCTACCATCTGGGCTGACATTTCCAACGCCATCCAGGGACTCAAGGATTGCAGCACAACTCGGTTGGTGCTGGACGAAGTCGTTTGGTTGGAGCTGTCCAACTTCGCCAGGTTGCTGAAGTTGAGGCTAGGGGTAGATGATGATCACCTGTTGGTACAACAGGTGGTCGATGACCTCTGGTTCAGGCAAATGAAGTACGCGGAGAATGAGCGGGGGTTGACAGTCAGAAAAAATATGACATCGGCGGAAGAGGACCTCATGGCGTTGGCTTTGCGGACGAAGCCACACACCAATTCATGGTTGTGTTTGTCGCCAAGAGTTTGTACCTCGGGAGAAGATGCGTTCAAGCATGCACCGGCAGTGATCAAGGAGATACACACTTATCTGAAAAACTAGTTCAACGAGAGGGAGTTAGCCGGAGGCATGATGTTACAGTTGATGCAAGAGGTGAACACGATGTCGTTGGATAAATTCCAGGCAGATATTTTGGCCACGAGGGCACAATATGAGCAATCAGACGCTATCCTGTGTG
>NW_026970896.1:0-12500 GCF_963678635.1 Symsagittifera roscoffensis
CAGCAAGCATGTTGAGAATATTTTAAATCTATATGCACAACATCGAAACTTTTCACAGAAAATAACCAGATTGGACTTTCATAAACACGACGAAACTAAAGTTGAGAATGGTTGAGAATGCGTTTTTAATCATGACTAGTTTTGTTTTTCGGAAGATAATCTATAATTTTACTTTTCTAAGAACCGAAAAAAATTTCAGTCAAATTTAAGGTGAATGGCAAGAACTTCAAATTTCACCCATTTAAAAGAAATGCACTCATAGCAATTTGAATGTTATTATTTTTACTTTTGAAGTAAAACATCGGATTATAAGGGCTCGATTTTTTTTGCTTAGCAATTCAGATGTTAATTGATAAGTAACGACAACAATCTTCAATAGATTTTATAAAGCAGTCCTGCATACACTAGCTAATGGATTGACACGACAAAAAGCTCACACCATAAAGAAAACATTTACATTTGAAATCACAATTGAATTTAAGCTGAACAAACTAACTCTTCAGTAGATTTGAAGTGTTACGTCAAGAACACTTTAGATAGTCATCAATAATGATTACTCAATTACGTCAATTTCATGCATTTTGTTTTAGTATTACAGGTGTCAAAAAATGTTTCGAAATTGATTGAAAAAATTTACATTTTTTAAGGCTTAATTGAATTTGATAAAGCGCCTGGTTTTGATAATCGAAAACAATTTTATTGCTCGATTTATAGATTATTACAATGATATATTATAGACAACAAAAAATTAGACAGTGGTGTTTCAAAGTTGAAAAAAAAACAATAAAGTCAACAAACTATACGGCAGACGTGCTTTAAAAATGGTATGCTCTCAAAGGCTAGAGCAATTAAGCAATCTTGATTTTGAGTTACCGTTTTCATTTAAAAAACTGAAGCCGATCTTGAACTTGTCAAGAATTTGACCCCCTGTTGACCCAAAGGGTCCCCCCTTTGTACTATTTTGAGATATCCATTTTTGGTGACGGACCCTTAAAATTTTCTAAAGGCGCCTTCTAATATACACTAATTTTTCGACGCAGAAAATTTGGTCAAAATGGGGTCTTTATCTTGATTTAGGAGAGCTCAGAAAAACAATTTGGCCGACCTAAAAAAAAGGTCGACAAAATTTTCGAAATTTTTGAAAATCCGCCCCGGCCCCTCGAGAAAATCATAGATCCGCCCCTGCTGTCTCCTATTCTTTTTGCAAAGCAACGTACTAACAGAATTTCGAAAAAAGTTTGTATTAGTGTTTAGCCTCCATCTCATTAAATTTTTGTCGACCAGAAGATCTTTAGTTGTTTTGTTGTACTTTTTTGTGCGTGAAGTCATAACTTGGGCCATTTTTTTTGTCGAAACAACAAAATGAATGAAAAAAAAACAATTTAGTGAGCGATGTATAAAGTTTTTTTAAGTTGAAATGAGAACGAAACAATTGAAAGCCTCATTTTTGAACTAAACATTAAACAGTTTTAATTGGAACGAACAGCAAGCCCAGTAAAAATAAATAAAAAAATATTTAAACTTCTCACTGGTCCCACAGTAAACAGCCAACTTAGATTTTCATAATTATGAGAGAAAACTAACGATTGCAATTGATTGGCTGAACTAGTTGTTTTAATCATAGCTGGCTTGTAAGTTGGATGCACCGCTTAAAAGCGCTAGCCAGTTTCTGGACTAATACGAGTTTTCTCTGGTATTATGGGCTAAAAATGATAAGAGCTTGGTCACAAAAAAATTTGATGCTAGAGAGGGTCATCAGTGTCTCCATTTTTGAATAGAAAAACCGAAGTTTATTATATACTAGCCTTTGGCGCCAATATATACTAAATTTGAAGGGGAGCGCGTGCCAAAAAAGCGTCTTTTTACTGCTTTAGGAGAGCTCGGAAAATCAATTTGGTCGACCTAAAAAAAAGGTCGACAAAATTTTATGAAAATCCGCCCCCCTCGAGAAAATCTTAGATCCGCCCCTGATTCCAGGCATGAAGTGTATGGAAAAAATTGTTTATATTTAAAATTATGATAAGCAATTTTTAAATGGCTATAAAGCGAGTGTTCCAAAAAACCAAGAAAAATTAGTTTTCTTTGTTGCTGAGCAATCCCTTTATGCTCAAACTAACAATTTCTGAAAACACCTTCGTACAAAAAACTATGTTTTTGTCTCTAGTACTTCAGACTATATTTTTGTAAATCGAGTTTTTTTGTAAAAATGAGGCCAGTGAAGTAAAAAATGTTTTGAATTTTTTGTGTGAGCCCAGATTTTTATAATCTATAATCTGGAAAGGTACAATAAACTGCAGCCTTTCAAAGAAAACAGTCGAAGATTTTCAACCAGTAAATTGATTGATCTAACTTTTTTCTAGCCATATGCAAAAGTATTCAAATTAAAGTTAAAAAAACTGAAATGTTAACTTAGATAACAAATCTCCAAATACTGTTATATGGTGAGGTTAGTGCCACTCATGAAGTGGGTTATTTTATCAGAAAAAAACTCCTGTTTTTTGCGCTTTCAGATGAATCTCAAAAAAATCAAGCAAAACTTAAAAAAAATCGATTTATGGAAATCCAGTCATACAAACGAATGGAAAAATATTTATTATAGAGATTTATATACTTTTTTGTACGTATGGGCTATGTCAAGAATTTTTTCATTTGGGGAAATTGCATGATTTGAAGTAAGGCCGACCGGGAAGATTAGCAATTAGGTTCTCTCTTTCCTTTTTTTACCTACTTTTGAGCTTATACGAGTAATTTTTTGTTTACATTGTCCGATTTTTATTAAATGGCTTATTAAAAGACTTAAGAGGCCACGACAAACATATGTAGCTTCCGTAATTAGCCTTCCAAAACACGTCATTATACCATCAACTTGTTGCTCAATGGAGATGAAGGCTGGAGAATCGTCAATATGATCGATTCTGAGTGCACGTTTGTAGAATATAATCATTCTTTTTTGCATCGATTTTTTATTCAAACTTTATATTTTTGTTAAACAATCCATTTTAATCAATTTTTCTTCCCTTTTAATCAATTTTTTCTCCATAAAGTCCATGAAAATTGATGACTCATGAAAGATCTAAATTTTCAAAATATGAAAATAAAACCAAATCATTGAAATGTATCTCAATCCCAGCCCCGGTCTTGCCCCACCCACTCCCCACTTTTATCAGCACCCTCTTATTTTCCTATTTACCCCTTCCCATTCCCCCACCCATTCCCGCACAAAACCCTTTTTCTATATATTGATAGAACTTGAGTGCAGGCGGAAGTTTGGTCAACTGTTTACCAAATAGATAAAAAGTGATAGTTTTTCAGATTAAATTCCCTCTAAAATTGTTTCAGTCTTTCTCAAGTGGGCTGGCAGAAGCGGGACGCCGATTACGGATTTATACAAGCCATTATCACAACAGGAAATCAGCTCTAAAGTAGCCAACTACCGAGTCACTTTTGACGAAAGTAGGTTCAATATAAATTACTACTGCAATCGTACAATCGACCTGGAAAAATTTTCTGAAAGGAATTCACACACAAATAAACAGGTTTTCTTTACGCTGACCTCGCATAAACCTGAATTTACGGGCCGACAACTTTGCGCAATTGAATCTGCAGCTCGTGTTTCAGGATATCCTGTCAACGTAATAATGACTACGGCCAAGTTGAATATGCAAAGTTCAGTAGGATTATGTGAACTAATTGAAAAAATGGGATCAAAAGTGCAATTTTTCTTCATCGATTTCGAAGATTTGTTCAGATCAACCCCCTTGGAAACTGTTTGGCCTAAATTTGAGCGAATCACTAATTTCCAAAATCATCCCAGTTGGCTCAGTGATATATTACGATACTCTTTGATATTCAGATATGGCGGATTTTTTTCAGATTTGGATGTCGTTTTTCTGAAAAATATTTCATCCTTAAATAATGTTTTTATGATAAATGCTTTTTGGAACTCTGATTTGCCGAGGAATTGTGTTTTACAGGAGGGAAAACAGAAGTATGCCAAAGGTTTGGGAACTTTCGAAGTCAGCAGTGGGCAATTTCACCTTGAAAAAAATCACAGGTTTGCTTGGATAGTCATGAAACTAATTCAGCGCTTTTTTGACCCCAAATCGTTGAGCCGAATTCTTATTGGACCTGCAATGCCGACTAAAGCCTTGCATAAATTATACAAAACGCAATTTGTGAGTAACTTTAACTCTCCTCAATTTTCATTGCTGCCTTCGTATACTGCTTTGCCTTTTTGGGACCATACTGACCTTGTATGGTCCAACCATGACCGACACGAGAACTTTTACCACGAAATGACGAGATGCTCTTATATGGCGCATGTGTTTAATTCGCACACGGGACGATTGCGGGTGAGAGGAAACCCAAAACGGGAGTTCTATTCATATATTGGGCCTAAAGTGTGTCCAATTGCATTTCAGCATTTGAACACATTTTAATTAAACAACATTTATTCCTTGAAAAGTTATGCATTGAACGATTCAATTAAAAAGCTGACTTGAAGAGTTACAAATGAGAAGTATAAGCAGCGGGTAAAATTTTCTATAAAAAACAGTCTGTAAAATAACTGTTTATGGTGTTAAAAGATTGGCATTTTTATTTCACTTCCTTGCTGTCATCTTTACATTGATCTAATGAAGTATTTTGAAATCTGAATTTCTTGATTGAAAAAACAACTTGAAGATGTCATTCTTTATCAACGGTTAGATTTAACTTCCGTCGCAATCAACAAAAATTTTGTCACATTTTGTACTGTGAGTAGCAATGATGAAACTGACTAGCTGAAACGTAGAGTTGACGCCACACTATTTGTTCTCGAAAATAATCCCGAAAATCATAACACTGATTTTTGATGTCAAGAGACTATTGGTCAAAATTGTAGCTCAAAACAAAAAAGAGGGCATTGGGTTTTTTCATTACGAGGCTAGGTGCACAATTTGGCGAGTGTTTGTCACTAGACACATGAGACAAGTCTTAAGACATGGCAAAAGTTCGTCGGCAGAATCAGAGCAAACGCAAGATCAAATAAAAGCCCTATTGCGGAACTGTTTACAATTCACAAAAAACGTAATGTCTCGTAATGTAATAACGACAAAAAAACTGAAAGTTTTGACAGCCTTTCGATGTGTCTGATGACGTTTTCATTCAAACAGATTGACTTCATTACACTCCACCAGTATATTTTTTTTACAAAAAGTCAAATCACTGCACAGAAGCTTTTCAGATCGAAAATTGTTATGTAGGGAGAAACAACCAATTTTTTGTTCTTATATGAGCCGTGTTGCAACAAAAACGCTAGAAAAATCATATCTATTAGAAGGTTTTGAGAGCTTCAAAAATGTTTCATAAAAAAACGTAGCGAATTTGTTGATTTCTATCTTCGCTTAGAGTTTCAACAAAAAAAGATAACAGAATATCAGGGAACTGTGCTCAATTTCCACTGTCTAAATAACTGAAATAGCAATATATATTTTGTTTACTGATATTTATAATTCTCCGAAGTTAAGAATTGTCTAACATAATGATTTTCTACTGAATCATATGAGTAAAAAATCAAAATGGAAGAATGAAAAACACATAGTGTGTGGCGAGTTTTGCAAAGTGAAAAAAAAATACAATCAAACAAAAATATTCATATCTGGCTTCGAATCCGATGCCAACTGAAATGAATAAGTCTATCACGCAATTGCAACACAGTCAAACTTCAATGATTTTTTTCCAAAAAAAAATCAAGATCAAGTTTTTGTATGTTAACAGGAATGACAGATCATTCAACATTTAGACCTACTTTGAAATCAACTATCGGCCTAAATTTGTCTGGTCAAAACTAAAGTTAAACCTTCTGTTGAATTATAAGTTTCAGTCAGTAAGTCGAGTGACAAATCTTTGCGACTGGACTTGAAAAGTTTTCTGTTCCAATAATAAATCCGAATGCTGCTGTAGAATAAAACATTTCAGTAGATTCAATTTTGGAAAAGATCAAAAACCATCAAAAAATGATTAATGAAAAAGTTAACATATAATTCAAAGTCAAAAATCAAAGTTGGACAACATACGCAATAAATATATTTAGCTCTAAAAAGTAGACAATTTTTTTAAACAAATGAAAATAGGTCCATGAGAATTATTTATTGCAAGTAATGATAATATTGCAAAAAATCAAAGCACAAAACCAAAAGCAGTTTAGAAAAATTAAAGAGAAAAAGCATTGAAGAGAGATTGTTTTAAAATTTTCTGATGAATTAAGGAGAGAAAAACAAAGAAAAAACGGACTTTTATTTTGATGACGTAAAGTTTCTTTTATAAGATTGGCATGGGCCAAAACCGGCGAAGTGCTGCTTAAGACTAATGAAGAAGAAAAAACTTTGCTCAGAAAGCTTTGCTTAACACTGAGGGTGAAAGTAGAAAAAAATACTTGAAAAAGTAAATCCTGAAATTTGCACAATAATAGATCTATTTACTTACAAGTTTTTTCATTGCAGGTTAGCTTTTTCACAAAAGCTGAATGCACGAACTAGCAACAAACAAGACTGCTACCGGTGTTGTCCAAAATTTAAAAAAAATACTGAACCTTTCTTGATCAGTTTTTGGCAATATGCAAAAATGGGCAGTTGATATTATCAAGGAATTAATATGATTACGAAATTAAAGGCTTCAAAAGATAGATATGTTAGTGTTTTTCTTGACTTCTAGAAAGCGTCCGGTACGATTTTGAACAAATTGTGCTTGTCAAATGAATTGCGCAGACAAAATTTAGATTTGCTCGATTATTTTTTTTTATTTTAAGGACAGTCACCAATTTCTTGCTGTGGTAATAAAAATTTCTACAATTAAATAGTTAATTTGGAAAATCTCAGGATAGTTTTTAGGTCCTTGTTGTTCCGACTTTCGATACGAAAGTAACGGAATATTTGTGCTCGGGGTGGGTTTTTTTTTCTTCAGACAAATTTCGAATTTTTAACTAGCCATTTTTGACGGATTTTTTTAATATCATTCGAAAGCCATTGTTGTCCTGAGCTTAAACTTGAAAAGATATTTTACCTGTAATCATTTTGCGTAAAATTATGAGGGTTTAAAGATTGCCATTTTGGCCAATTTGGGACAATTAACGCGCGATATACTTCGCGCTATTAACGCGTAAGCGGAGAGTTAATCCGTCATAGAAATCGTTCCATTTTTGTACTTAATATGGCGTGTGGGGGGATGATTTCATCAAAAATTTCAAATTTTAGAATTTTTTTTAATTCTATTTTATTATATTTAATTTTTTTATGTTACTACTGCTGCATAAACCTTAAAATGCAGTCGGAACTTTCAGGGCTTGGCCCTGATACGAGCAGTCTTGTTTATTGGCTGACCGATAGTAAATCAGCGCAGTAATATGGTAAACTGATGATGACAAAACTTTGTTGAGCAGAGCCTCCAATATCATGAAACACATGCATGCATACAGAACTTGAAGATGTGTCACATTGGTTTTACGAGATTTAACTGACAAAGATTTAACTGATGAAAAAAAAAAGTTTGTGAATTTTTCGCAGGCGTCTAGTAATACAGATTTAATACTCACAAATAAAAAATTTCAGGACAAAATCAAATCAAATAATTGGATTTCGTTCTAGACGAAAAGTTAAATTATTAAAATTATTTATTAGAGCAAAGGGCAAAATGAATCAATTAGCATGAAAAACATAGCAATTTTTTTAAAAAACTTATGTTAGTTAATCGAGCGGTTTTATTCAGCTTATAATGAGCCAGTGGTACAAAACGGAGTTCTAATGCAAAAACGGCGCATCTAAAAAAAAGGATATTAAAACAATTGCCAGGTTACAAAATAAAGCAATTCGAAACCTATTTCAGTTTTTTTTCTTCAGACAAATTTCGACTTTTTGTCTAACTAATTTGACAGAATTTTTTGTATCATTCAAAAAGTATTATTGTCGTAAGCTTAAATTTGAAAAGATATTTTACCTGTGATCATTTTTTGTAAAGTTATGAGGGTTTAAAAATTGCCATTTTGGCCAATTTGGGACAATTAACGCGCGATATATTTCGCGCTATTAACGCGTAAGCGGAGATTTATTCCGGCTTAGAAATCGTTCCAAATTGGTTGAAAGAAGCTTATTTGCCATAATTGATTTGTTACAAGGAGCGAAATCTATTGTTTTGTGCTTTATATGGCGTGTGGGGGATGATTTTCGTAGAAAAAAATTCAAATTTTAATAAAAAAATTTTCATTTTATTTCATTACCTTTAATATGTTAATGATATTTATATTATTACTGCTCCATTAAGATACGAGCAGTCTTGTTTTCGCTAGAAGGCATATCAAATATTGAACTCTATAAAAACGATTCATGAAGCTAACCAAAAATGTAAAAGAAAACCACTATTTTTCAGCAAAAATCTATCCTTTTGTAGTGTACATGGCGTGTGGGGGATGGTTTTCACAATAAATGTCAAATTTTGGAGACAAAAAATTTTAATTATATTTTATTACATTTATTTTTTTTATGTTACTACTGCTCCATAAACCTTAAAAGGCAGTCGGAACATTCAAGCTTCGCCCTGATACGAGTAGTTTTATTTGGTTTTGGGTCATTTTGGGTTGGGATAAATTTGTTTTTCGAGTCAAAACTAGCCGCGCAAAAATTAACGTGCAAAAGAAACCATTCTAAAATATTTTTAAGACAATGTTGTGGAGAGCCAGAGATCGACAGACCCTGTGATTTTTTAGCTTCTTCTGTTTTAAGCTTTCAGATAACTCTTTCAGAAAGTTTTGTGACGACCGTCGATAATAAAGGTTTTTCCGAAACATTTTAATTTCAATTTTAATATCTTGTTTGGTGTTTTGTTTTTTGCTGACAGACTAAATATGCGGCGAAATTCAAATTGAGAATGAAAGTTTTTTTAAATTTAGTTCGTACAATGGTCTGCTTTCAAGGGCGAAGTTCCAATACAAGCAAACTTTACTTATTCACTAAATCAGTTAAACTGCCTATGTTAAAACATCCTGATGTTATTCAAAACATTCAAGTCGATTAAGTTCAAATTGAACTTGAAGAGGTCGAACAATCTACACTGCTGAACAATTTTTTCTGAATAAATTGAGAGAAAGGGTGTTATTTAGGGGAACTTATCTTTTTGTTGCCTGTCCCAATCTGTGATTAGAGCCTAATCAACCTGCACTTAGTGACGTCTTTGTTGTCAAAAATGACATCCAGCTTTTTCATCCTAAATTGAAATACCCTCATGTTTTTGGAATGAATCCTATTGTTTTTGGAATGCAAATCTGGCAAGATTCTTGTCGGGTAATGCAAGTGTTGCAAGATTCCTGCAAAGAATAAAAAAAGTTAAAGGCATTTATATGCGAGAATTCTCTTACAAAATTTCTCACAACAATGTTTCAAGATTTGAATTCCAATACCAGTGGGTAGATTTATATAAACATGTACAGATGTATTATAAAGAAATGACTGGCTTAAACCCGATTCATGCCATGACTCTCTGGCCGTAATTCTCTGGCCATTAATGATCTTCTCTGTTATATGACATCATTTTGATATTTCTTGTTAGTTTGAAAGGCGTTTACAATACTAGAAAACACTCAATCACGCCAAACAGCTTTACTGCAAATAATTTTTTTTATTTTTCAGCTGCATAACAGAAAAAAACAACAAACGTTTTAAAAAGAAAAAAAAAACATAATAATAAGTTAATTGAACAAAAACTCAAAAAACCAGGCGGCAACTAAATGCTCAGAAAATTTATCAGGCCTTATTTTTTGAAATTCATAAGAATATGACTTTTACCTCCAAATGACTGTCAATAATTTAGAAGAAAATTTCAATAATATCACCAGAGCCTTGTATATAGTTATCCAACGATTTTTTGATTTTAAGTATTCTGGAAAAAGGTGAGGAGTTCCTTTATTGTGAAAGTAACAATTTGAGAAAATTGCTGAATACTTTCGGAGCTCTATAGGAAGTTTGTTTTGTTCTTTCTTCAGTTCTGCAGAACAGGTTAGGATGCATACTGTATTTCCGATTTCTGGTGGCAACAATATTCTGATTAAAATCATGTCGGACAAAGCAATATGCTGAGCATTTTCAGATTTTTTTAGCATGAAGCTCAAAAAAGTTGAAAATTTTATTTGTTGAAGCGAAGAATTTGTGAAAAACGCTTTATCGTAAATTCTACTCAGATCTCGTTTTTCTAATAAAAAAATTGGTTCGAATCCGGTCACCATCTGTTTTGTTTTTAAACCCAAAGTATTTAGTATAAAAAGTCATCGTCCCATCAGTTGTCTGCTTATGTTTTGTCGACTTAGTTTCCAAATTTCCTAACTTTCTTTTGCTGTATTGTAAGCTAATTATATTGTAAAAAAAATTGTCAGTGTTTCTCTTATTACCCTTGCGATAAGTAAGGGTATTGTAATCGGGTACTAGACTTTTTCCCGTTAATAACTTTATTCTCAGAATGGTCAAAATTAAAATATGACCTATAAATTTTCTGCTTATCTATTATAGACTTAGTTACCTCATCATTAAATTGTTTTTTTTTGTACGCAATTTTGATTCAAGTTGCTCAAAGTGTCTTGATTTACTTAGGCTGTTTGTAGTTTCTTAACTTCGTATTTTTTGCTTGAAAACATTGTCTGCCCAAATGATTTCGGCTTGTATTTTATCGGCTTAGTGCTGTAGTGTTGAGTTGTTTCATGGAAATGTATTTGTTCTGATCACATCTGGTTGGCACAAATTACTAAAAATTTGAGAGAAAATATTGTTCAAGTCTTTCATGGCAACAATTTTTTTTGTCTTTTTTGTTGTTTTTTTGTTTTCTTTTCCGGCTTGATTGCTTTCGGCTTTTATTATATTGGATTAATAACTAATTTTGCGTGTGTGTGAGTGTGTTTTGAGGTTGAAAAACACATTAATTTTTCATTTTTTCTATTTTTTTTTGAACTGTTTTTCGTCTTTTTCTAAATTTTCTTTTCGGCTGATAGTCTTCGGCCTATATGATTTCGGCTAAATGGCACCAAATTGTTTCATTTGACGAGCAAACAAAATTTTGTGTTTTTGTAAGTTTTGAAGGCGAGGGTGAGTTGTTAACTTTCTACAATTTTTACCTTTCTTTTGCTGTGTTGTAAGTTAAGGTTAAGATATTTTCGGCTTTGTTACCGCTTGGTAAGTTTTCTTCCGATGCTAACTTTTCATTCTATTTTCTTGATATTTTTCCGGTTTTTTGTTTGGTAACGCAAGTGGAGTGAAGCGCAGCTTCGCCTCTGGGTAATCACGTTTTTTCAATGGCTGCCATAGATACGACAGGACGTCAAGCAGTATCGTAAAATCAAAGAATTCAAGGCCAAAGCTGTCACCAAATAGACCCAAACTTTGAAAGGTTGCTTCATTTTCACGGAATTTTTTATAATGTATTTATCAGGAATCTATTTATATATGACATAAGTACATGACATGTATGTAAGAGTTTTCTCAATAATCATCAAATCTGTGGTAAAAATGCTAGGAATCCTTATAAAAATTTTTTGTTCAGTTATTGATCAGAATACAAATGATTTTGACTGCAAACCAATTGCAGCCGACGGTATTCATTTTTTAATTACAGTTAGTCTTAGTCAAAGTTAGCCGAAAAGGCAATTATAACCCACAACGTTTTTTACATCAAAATGTACTCTCCGGGTCTATAAAGTTTTCTAATTTTTTCAACTGAAGTATTTACCAACATGATTTTCTTATTTGAAAAACGTATCTTCATTATAAAAAATTACCAGTTTTTTCATTAAAAACTATATCATAAACGTTGAAACGTTCAAAATGTGTAGAAGAAACTCAGTTAAAGGCAACTATAATTGTCGTTGGGTTGCGGGTTTCAAAGAATTCTGCGAGAATAGCTAATTCTACAACAAAAATAGCTTTTTCTAATTTTCACTAAAACCAGTCTGGCATGTGCAACAAAAACCTAAGCAAAAAGACAACAACTTTCTTATGGATTCTGATAGGCTCTACACTGCCTGTTATTTGAAACCATTTTTTTTTTCAATTTTGTTTCAAATGCGATCACAATTTTTTCATTTAAAAATAGAAATTGCTGATCTATGGAAAGATTTTTGTTGACCATCTATAGAAACAGTTTTTTGAGAAAAAAATGAAAAGACCGTGAAAGTTCGAGCAATCTTAACATCATCATTTTTTGAAATTGTTTTGTAATCTGATATCATGCCAACGGGATTTGCCATGGGGACTTGCCATGAAAATTATAGGTACTATAATCTCAACATTTTCTCACATTGTCACAAAAATTTGAGTAATTACGTTATTTTTTTTTGTGATAAATTTTATTGAAACCAGAGACGAGATTAACATCCGGTAAAAACATAGTGAGACAAAGATCGAATCGGTTCCATCATGTATCGAGACTTGATTTAACTGCATTTTTATCCAAAATTTTTGTCCATTCAACT
This sequence comes from Symsagittifera roscoffensis, assembly GCF_963678635.1. Taxonomy (NCBI): domain Eukaryota; kingdom Metazoa; phylum Xenacoelomorpha; order Acoela; family Convolutidae; genus Symsagittifera; species Symsagittifera roscoffensis. The sequence continues at coordinate 12,482 of NW_026970896.1, forward strand.
CTGAAAACCTACTCAAAAA
>NW_026970896.1:15000-19124 GCF_963678635.1 Symsagittifera roscoffensis
ATTTCGACTTGCACCATTTTGATTCTTTTAGCCTTACTATTAGCTTACTTTGGGAAACTTCGCTCCTGCTTCAATCCTTCGCTCCTGCTTCAAGGGTAAGTTGCAATTACCAGTCTCTTTTGCGCCGGTCTATTTAACTTAAAACAATGTTTGCTGAATGTTTTATATTTACAAATGTACAGCCGTAATTCCAAGTAACAAGGCAATTTGGCCGACATTTTCAAGTGAAAAATTTTATTGATCAACTTTATCAAGTTTTCTCCTTTTTTTCTGACTAGAACGAACAGACGCTTCTGTTAGAATGAATGGATTATTGATAGGCGGAGGGTCTCTTGAACTGCTAGCTGCGCTTTCTTCTTGAAGCTCTTCCTCTGTATAGCTTTCTTGAAGAAAGCCCCAATCTGGGACCCGGAATTCCGCCGATTGCCAGCTTTCGCTGTTTTCGCTGCTATAAATCGGGGTATTTGTCAACTGTGAGTTTGCCCACTCGCTTTCTTCCGCAATGGCCTCGAAGAACACATTTTCTTCTGTAGACCTGTGTCCAAAGGGCAATGTAGCTATCCCGTCGAATAGTAAGAACCGCTTACTATCGAAGGGTGAAAGGGCAATTCGGTTCTGCTCTATGGTTATGTTGGTATGGGCTTTCGATTTTATTGAGTAGTTGTATATACGAAGGGTTTTTCCACTCAGTAATGTTTCCCTGAACCTCTGGTGTGTAAGTTGCTGCTGGGAGTGTTGTACTACTCCTTTTGCACTCCTTTTGCTAGTTGAATCTAAATAAAGAACAAAGATTAGCCCATAAACATATTTTAGCTTTGTAAGACCAGTTCTAGTATTAATAACGAAAACGGTTCCCAAATTTGAATATTTTGAAGACTCAATATCTAATAACATTCCAATTTTTTCAATTCCAAAAAGTTTAAATATCCTAATTCATTCCAAATCATAAAAATTCCAAAAAGTTTAAATATCTTAATTCATTCCAAATCATAAAAATTCCAAATCGTGTCATTATCAAAAATCATTCCATGTCAAAATTTTAAATTTGTTAACGTCAAAAGTTACAAAAGTGCGTTTGTGGTGAGTATTTGTTTAAAACATTTTAAACGATGAATGGTTCTTCATTTTAAGTTTTTAAATGAAGAATCAGAGCCTTTCAGGGCTAGTTATGTCTAATTAAATTGACAGGGATCAACAAAAGTTATTAATTTGGTCCCAACAAAATCCAAAACCCCAATGAAGGGAACCCTTAATGTAAAGAAATGGAGGGGACTTGGAGAGGTGCTTTTTTTTAATACTAACCTGCATATTTCAACGAGTAGAGCTTTGGTTTCAACGCGATGAATTCTGCAATGATTTTTCCCGCCGCCTCGTCCTTAAATTTCAATACAACCTTCTTATTCACATTGCTGAATAAGAAGTGATCGCTTGGGTAGTTGGAAAAATCGAAACTATCGGTCAGTTTTTGCAGATCTGCGTATACGTCTTCGGTTTTTATCGCATAAATAAACGAATCTGTGTCACTGTATAGCAGTTCAAGGTTCATGCTTGCTTTCATTTGCCGATAATGAAAGTAAAACATGAATCTTTTCGACAAATCCAAAATACTTGCACCAATTATCATGGGTTTGTCCCACAAAATACTCGTTACAGCAAAACAAACAGTAGCAACTTCCTCGTCGATTATCTGGAAGCTTTTCATCGTGTTCAAAGCTGTTTTTTGAAGCAATTCTCTTTCATTTCTAATAATTTCTAGTTTTTTGCGTCCTAGTTTTGATTCCATAGTTTTACCGAATGCTGAATTTACGATGAGCTTGTAAAAGTTCTCTTCAAATTTGTTGCGCGCTGACATTCTCAATTGAGTGTTTAAATCGACAAAGGGCTCCATCCATCTACCTTGACGAAATTTTAAGACCTTAATCAATTTGGTAACTCTTAAGCCTAGTTCTATGTAGAGTTTTAATGTGAGGTAGTGCAGAACGTAGCCTTCCTTTGGATCTAATGTTTGAACCAGTTTTGGTACCTTTGGTAGCGACGTGACCCCCATCTCCCCTAACATCTGTATTTGCTCATTACTTAGTTTATTCGTGCCGATAACTTCACGTGAGGGGGCTAGAGGGTAGTCTGCAAAGTAATCTTGAAGTTCTTCAGGTATACTGAGATCCACTTCCAAAATGTATCCCCACTCAGATTTATCGTCGGTTTGCAAAATAAATTCGAGACTTTCCTCAACTATTGAGAAATCTTTGATGGGAAGGGGACAGTGTTTCATAATACCCCCGTATAAATTGTTAGCGTCTATATTCAATAGATAGCTAGAGGGCTCTTCAGGATTGTAGTTTTCGAGGTATTTGTTGTTGGCTTTAAAAAAACGGCGTGCATATATCGATGACATCCCTCCCCGTATCATTTTTTGAACCATGTTCAAATGCTCCCTTTCAGTAAGTAACTTGAGGTCTGCATTGCAGACTTTTAAGAATGCATCGCCCGAGAGGTTGCTAGCCGTGAAGTAGCATGCACAATCTAATCCGTACGTTTCGTAACAAACTTCACGAAAGGCTTCGAATACTGAAGCGAGTAGTAGTACGTCCGTTGCTAGGTATACATCATGGTACTCGCCTAGTGATGCGCATTTCATTTCGGCGAAAACTTTAATGGCATGGTTGTACTGATTTTTTCGAAACACTTATTTCCCCTCCCTGTAAAGTGTTGCTCCACATTTTTTCTAGGTGGCAGTCGGGTTTCTCGAAACTTTTTCAAAACTACTAAAGTATGAATACGGGTAGAAACCTTTTTGTTTTAGCAATGCTATCTGTTCTGATGAGTAACCAAGTTCTTCAAAGTAATTTTCCAGTAGGAAAAACTTTTCTTCCGGCAAGTATTTCGACGAGTTTTGAAAGGTGGGGACAGCATGAATTTATAGGAGTCTATGAAACGTAGATTTTCATACACTTTTTTGAGTTTTCCGTTTTTATCGGTGTATGATTTGATATAAACCGACATAGTGAGTGATATATACTTCTCCTCAGTGGAAGGGATCACTGAGTAAGTGTTTTCGGGGTTACTGTTTGAAGAGCGCTTTTATAATGAAATGCAGATCACAGTTTGACAAGTTATGCGCTATTACGGGTATATAGTTCGCCGTTTTTCGATTGATATTGCATTCGTTATGCGCCCACCCCAAGAACTTGTTGGTATAGTGACAGTGATCAAGTACAACTTGGTCATTGTCAGCAAATTCTGTTTCACATATCCAACAAGTGTGCGCTTCTTCACGCGTGCAACTTGGTGTGCCAGTGAACGTGTAATATTTTCGTTTTTCGAGGTATATTTGTTTTGCCAAAGATTCGAGCGAGGCGATCAATTCCTTCATAACATTTTCTCCTCTCTTCAGTTCAAACTTTAAAACTTCACGCTTCCCAAATTCAACAACGGCCAGAGCGTAACCGCATGGTTGATGAATCTCTAGTGTCTTGGGTGCTAGATTTTTCGGGGTCGGGTTGCGGTCCGTATACGGGTAGTAGTAGCGATTCGAGGTCAAAGTAAATAACTCTCGGTACATACCAGCGGGCAGTTAAATTTTTGAAACGATGAGTGTCCTTTCCCGGTTTTGGCATAGTGATTACCACTCCCTCGTCTTGGTAGCACATTTCCTGGTGCCTTTGTAGTGTATCGATGGAATGAACATGTATGGAAGCATTTGCGGCAAATCTGGTTTCGGTCTCGGTGTAGTTTTCCACGCACATATTCCACCACCCTCATCAAATCAGTGATCAGCACATAGTGATGAGTCTGTCCGTTGCTGAGTAGTAGTAGGTCAACACATAGATCACTTGAGTATTTGCTGGACACTCTCAAAGGTAGCAATTCACCTTCTTTGTACCTAATGAAAACAAACAATTGAGTGCTCGGGTTTCTGGATGAACGTAATGTGTTATACATCATTAAACAAATGTTTTTGTCAAAAAAAAAATCAATGCTCACCGGAATACATTGACTTGACAGTTGTTAAGTTGTTCAAATCGGTCAATATCATATAGTCCCATTGGCATCTCGTACCAGCCTTCATTTTTCACAACATGTTCTTGGGAGAGCTTGTAATTTTTCAGTTTGTTTCGATGTTG
>NW_026970897.1:0-12408 GCF_963678635.1 Symsagittifera roscoffensis
AAACTGTTTGATCGGATCCACCTTCCATGAGGTTGACTATGGTCGGATGTCGTGGAGAAGAAGTTGAGGGAGTAGTTAAATCGGGATATCTATCAGGTGACTTTCTAATTCTGTAGTGATCGCTTCTATGAATGTAATAAATGATGGTGTTGTAACTCGGGTTGAATTGTGCTCTTCTGGTCTATCTTCCGAGGTTTCTACGAGGCTAGTTAATACTCTCTCTCCGAGTAATGTCGCTGGTTGTCTGGTCCGAATGGTTCTGGTGTCGTGGCGAGTATGAATGTCTGACAGTTTTCTAGGCGGCGGTGATTTCATTGGCGAAGAAGCTTTTCGCTTAGCCATACCCGTTCATTTGGTTCTGAAAAGGCTCTTGGAAGGGGTTCGTTTCTTTGTCTGGTTCTCTATGTCGGTCCTCCTGTACAGCTCTTTGATCTGAAAATTTATTGGGTTGTTTTCCTTTAGTATTTGAATTGTGTTTGTAGGTTCAGACTGACTTTTATCAGCTTCCTCGTGGCTATCTAATTGAACAAGTGGTGGGGTCGCGCCATGGTCTGGACTTTCATCTCCTGAGTCTATGTCGATCGGTGTATGGCAGACTCTATTCTCCTTCTCTATGCTGGTTTCGTCTTTTCTAAGCACTTCCTGTTTGACTTTGGTTTGTTCTTGCGCTGATTTTTCTTGTAGATTTTCTAAATTACTCGAAACTAATGGTTTTAGATTTTTCAGTGGGATCAAATTGCTGGCATCGTTGTCGGATATTATTTCATTAGGTGTTTGTGTTATAGTTAGTTCCGGTATATTCGTTGTTTGTGGACAGGTGATATATCCCGGCGGTCTTGCCTCTTGTATGATTTCAAGACCAATAGGGTACCTTAAGCGCTTTCTCTCCTCCTCTTCTTCTCTAAGTAGTGTTTCCCTCGAGATGGTCATTGCGGCATTCCGTCTTGCGATATCCAACTCTTCAAATTTGGCTTGTAGATTTCTCTTTTTTTGTGTGGAATTAGAGCTCTTAAATCCGACATTTCTCGAAGAGTGAGTGACTTTCCTTGGTCCTTTGATAGCATAAAATTTTACTAGTTGGTTTTTTTTTACGAGGACGGATTTTTTTCGGAGCAGAGGGTCTTTTTACAGCTAAATCACATTTACGGATTATTTTCCCATTTTTAAGCGTAATTGTATGATCCGATTTCCTTACTATCTCTTCTTTAAGTTCTCTATAAAATGATTCGTTCTTTTTTGATCTTGTGCTTTTCTATGGACAAGGATCTTACCCGACGGGCTACCCAAGGCGGGATTTTCTATGTCTAGAGCTTTTCTTTTCTCTGTGCGAGAGAGGAATTTGACGGGGGAACCAGAGCCAGTGATTACATATCTAACTGCGTTAGACATTTCGTCCGATGATGATGATTATTCATCCAGGTGTCCGTCTTCGATGTCATCAGGGGTATCCCAGTCATGTCGTCTTTCCCGGCACATTATTTTTTGTCCTTTATCTAGACATAACAATGTTTTGTTCCAATCTAGGTTTCTTGACAATGGAAGTTAAACCAAATTGTGCCAAATCGTGTTTAGTGTTCTAACTGAGTGTGCTTCAAACGGGGAGCAATTTAAAGATTGCTGTGTTACTGTTCTTAAGCTTTTTAAGATATTCAATAATGCAACTTCTAATGACGATTTTGGATTTTTTGTGCCATAACCATGAGTCGTTCTTTAATTGTTCTAATTAGTCGCTCGACCAGACCCGTAGCTCTGTAGTCTTCCACTGGAGTAAATATATACCGTTGATGTTTTGTTCTTGAAAAAACTCTCAGACTTCCTTAGAAATAAATTCCGACCCTTGGTCCGTTCTAATGGTTCTGGGTATTCCATGCAACGATATATATTTTCTAAGAAAGTTTATGATTGATTCAGCTGATGTACTGGATGTTATTTGTGTATCTAATGAGACATCGCACAAACTATTACAAACCTTACCGTTAACGTGTAAATTGTTAATGTAAGGTTTGTAATAGTTTCCTAGTTGTGCGATGTCATGTCTTCTGTCTTCTTCGATTGCTTTTATGATTTTCTTTTGTACAAAGTCTTGATTTCTTAATAATGCCATAAATTTTATGCCGACGGGTTGCTAGTACTGGGTGTTAAGGATTGTTTATTAATTACAGTTGAGTATTAAAGTTGTTCGGTTAGTTCAAATTGATCAGACATGTCTTTTAGAGTTTTGTAGTTAATGGAAAAATCGATAATTTTGCAAGATGGAATACAGTCTTCTGTTCGCGAATGTAAATTTTGACACACTGAAATTTTGGAGTGTGTGAATATAGCTTGCAAATTTCTGCAGCGTTTGCAACTCGTTTCTCACGTTTTATATCTTGACTTGTCATGTTATTAGCTGATTGACCAATCGCGTTGCAATATATGGCATCATGAGAGAACATTTGTTGTTAACTAAACTTGTTGTTAACAAAATTTCTTTCTTAGTTGTCAGCGGGAATATTTAGGCATTAAATGTTCGAAGCCTAGAAGAGTACTCATTTGCTTTACGGAATCGATAGCAAATTTTTTGTCGTCGTAAGAAAATTGTACGGGTTCGCCCGATGGGTCTCTAGAAAGATAATCTAAGAATCCCATTTCCATACCCGGAAGATGTTCAACGGTAAAATCAAATGGTAGCAGTTTATCCGCCCAACGGGTGAGGCGGGATTGGGCCGTCTTCGTAGATTTATCATCTTTTAGGGCTCCTATTAAGGCTTTATGGTCGGTTAAAATAGAGAACTAGTTACCCAACAAGAGGTACTGAAAATAGTCAAACGCCCACACTAAGCCCAACAATTCAAGTTTTTTTTGTGCTGTAATTTATTTCGGCCATATTAAGGAATGTACATGAGAACGCTACTATCTTCCAACTTCCCTCATGGTCTGGCTCGACGGATTGCATTTCACTCTTGTAATCAGATTAACGTCAAAATGGTGATTTGTCACTTTTTGTAGATTTTTTCTTGATTTTTTCGAATGCCGCAACGTGTACCTCATACCAATTCAATTGAATGTTCTTTTGCATTAGTTCTCTAAAAGGTGCTGAAAGTGATGCTAAATTCCGGATGAATTTATTGAAATGGTTAATTGATCCCATTAGCGATCTTATGTCTTTAATGCAACGTGGTTCTTTCAAATTTCTGATTGCATCTAATTTGTGTATTAATGGGAATATTCCCATCGCTTTGATTTTAAATCCTACTTATTCTATATCGTGTGTCAAAAACGTACACTTTGCCCATTTCATAGCTTATTTTTTGTTGTCAACGTTTTCAAAATATTAGTTACTAACTTGCGATGCTCTTCAACGCTGCCTACGGTAGCAATTAAAATGTCATCCAGATAACAGTGTGTATTTGGTAAATTTTCCGTCAGATGCTCCATAATACGTTAAAAATCATTTGGCATATCACCTAGTCCGTAGAATCCAATTTTAAAGCGATGTCAGCCTGTGACGTCTCCCCCCACGATATTAAAGTTGCATTGGTTAAATGCTTTTTTCGATAATGGTATCTGGCTAACAGCATATTTTGAATCAATTGATGAGAACCAAATTTTTTTTTCATCATATCCACTAATTGTCACCGCGACATTAGCTATTCACTCAAACAGATGAGGCAGTTGATTTCTGTTACGAATTATCTGTTTGTTCAGTAGTTTTGAGTTTAAAGCCAGTTTGATTGATCCGTCCCTTTTTGCTGTGATGACGATAGGAGAGATAAAACAATCTTCCGAGCATCTAGACAATTTTCCGTTGTGTCGATCTCTAAGAAGTTGGTTGATGCATAATTTCACTTTAGGGAGTAGGTGGATTGGTATGCATTTCCCTTTTACCTGTATCGCTTTTATGGGTTCATTAAAAAAGGTGTTCACGATAATACTTTTTGTTCTACCGGTTTTTTTCATGATGTCAGGAAATCGGCCTGATATATACCACTTGAAATGACGTTGGAGTGGTGTGTCTAAGTGCTGACAGGGTTGTTTGTCTGTTTCAAACTTTACTGATTGACCTATATCCAGTTGGGTATTTTGGCCCGGATCTTCGGTGGGTCTGATTCTGTGGCGGTGACTGCTTCTGTAACACCTCAATTCGCAAATTTGGTAGTATATCATTTCCGAGAAGATTTCTCTCTGTCCCTCCGATGATTAATAGTTGTTGATCCTTGGCGTCCCATCCTTTTGATTGAATCCTCACTATAAATTTTCCAATGATATATACCGTATTTCCAAAGCCCTGAAATGCTTTCTTCATGAACTTGTCGACTGCTTCTATTTTTAAAAATCTCTTATTTTCAACTCAAGAAGTAGGTTTTTCTTCATAAACAAGACTGCACTAGCTGAATCGATTTGTATTTCGGTAAAATAAGGGTTAAGATTTCCCAATGATACCATAAATGTCTTTTTCAGTCCCAGACCCTCAAGATTGGATAGAGTTCTCACTCCCCCGTTGATTTTGTCCTTCCCCGTGTTTACTTGGTTGTCACTGTCTATCGTTAAGACTAGGAAGTCTTCCAGGTCAACTTCCAACACGGGGTTTTCCGACAGGTTAGTCCTGTGAATTTCTAGTTCTGGTAGTGTTGGATTTTGATTTTGTTCTGGCTGTGCTTCTGCAATGTTTGGCGAAATGACCTTTACGACCAAAAGTGTTACAGTTCTTATCTCTAGCAGGACAGGAAAAAAGGTGCCCTTTCTTGAATTGTTGTCCGCAATTTCGGCATTTATTACTTTCTACAAAAATTAGAGTTGGTTCGTTTTTAATTTATTGGGGTTTTTGTACCGGACTACATACAGGAAATTTTAAGTACTGTTGATGTATCTTTTTGCCTTTCTCATGAACAAGTACATCTGCTAACACGTTTTCTGGGGTCAGATAATCGATGCACAGTTTTTTCTGAATCTCGACGTTTCGCATATTTGTGATAAAAATATCTCTAACTAGTTCTGCCTCAAGATTGTCCAACTTACAGTTTTTTGTCAGTTCCGATAGCGTTTCGTGGAGTTTTTCTTGTGATTCATGATCTTTCTGTCCTCGCCCAAAAAATTTGTATTTCTCGTAGGTCATATTCGTAGTTGAGGTGAATTTAGTTTTTAGTAGATCCCAAAATTCTGCGAAATTGATGTCCAGTATAATTTTCCCAGGCTTTTTTTGAGAAAAGCATTTTTGTACCTCTCTTCCGAGGCCAAATACAATTGTGACGTTAGCTTCTTGTCGATGTCGCCGATCTGAAGTCCATTAAAGTTCGCGTTGTATTCTGCTTTTCTCCATCTCACCTCTTAATTGTAGGATTGTAGAGCTTGTTTGTGACGTTCTTCTTTCTCGGCCCGACGGGATTGCTCCTCGGAAGGTTTCACTAATTCTTCGGTAGGGTATATTAGTTCGGGTCTTGCTGTAGGGTTAATCACGTCTTCTATATCCACCGAATCTTTAGCAATGATTAATACATGAATTTTTTCTGATCATTTTACCCAATCATGCTGATTCTCATTCGATGCGTTGTTCAAGAAATACTCTAGTCCTCGTAGGTTCGACTCGTCTGACTGCATCATGGTAAAAATTGGAATAACTCACGGGTTGAAATGAATCGAGTTAACTTAAACTAAGACTAGTTTAATACGAGGTAGGTAAAGATCTCCACTATCGAATAGTAGACTTTTATCTAAGACTAGATTAAAAGACAGGGTAAATTATAGGCCACGCTATGATACTAAAACTCCCCCGCAAGATGGCAACTAGGCCACGCAAGATATGAGTTAGAAGGTTCAATTAACATTAAATGAGTAAACAAGACTGGTTGCAATAAGAAACATCATAAGACCAACATCAGCTATGCCAAAGTCGTTGGGCTTTGGGCAGGTGTTAACTAATTAACATAATCGAACAGACAACTTAAAGGTTAAACGGTCGCTAACAGTAATATCCCTTTTGATGCCAAATGATTTTTATTCATAAAAAATAGTCCTACACTTTTTTGAGTTGAATTATTCACACTGCTAAAATAATAAGAATAAGCGAACCACTTATTTACCTTGAATCTACTAACCATTGTAATGACATCTATTTTCTATCACACCTGAACTTTGTAACTACTCAAAAGATAATTTTTTGAGATAATTCGATAAATCAGACCACTTCCGCTTTCATAGTTTTTGTTACAAAAAACTTTTGACAATTTTTCCTTTTAAAAACTTTGGTGATAAACACTAATATTTTAATCACACTTTTAACATAATTGTTTTGAAAGTTTCAATAAAAAAATTGTAGAGAATTTAACACTGTTTTATCGGAGTTTCCTTTGAATACGAGTTCTTTTTCCTGTCTAAGCCGAATTCGTTTTTGAACCGAAAAATTCGTAGAAAAAACTCTCATATATGGAAAATGTTTGATATAGTTTTTTCTTTTTGAGAGAAAAGAACTAAAAATTACAGATGAGAGTAATCATTTTTTTGTTCTTTTGGTTGCAAAACTCTTTTTTCATATAAACTAAATTAGGTGGAGTTCTTCCAACGAAACAATAAAATAAGTGACAAGTGATTTTTTTTGTAAAACTGAAACATTAGGAGGCCAAACTGTGCATTTTGTGAATTTTCAGCAGATTCCGCAATAGGCAAAATCAGTTTTGTCGCGGAATCCGCATCATTGCTAGTTTTCTTTTTGATTTTCTCTGCTGTTTTGGATTCCATCGACAAGTAGCTAAAACACTGTGTTGCTTAAAATTGCTCCAAAAACAGTAACTTTGCAGAATCCGCAACAAAATGTGTGGAATTCGGAACTAGTTTGTGGAATACATGAATAAATAATTTTATATCTGTTTAGTAAAAATAAGCTCTCACTGAATCCTCAACTGTAAGTGGAATCCGCAAATTTTAAGCGGATTCCACTAATTGTAAGCGAAATCCGCAAATTGTAAGCGGAATCCGCATAAATTCGCAGAATCCACTTACATTTAGCTGTAACATAACAGCTATTTGAACGCGGAATCTACTGAAGATTTGTAAGTGAAATCTACTTGCCTTATGGAACAAGTTTAAAGACTTGTCTCTGGAATCAAGGAAAATACAGGCACAAAATTGTCCGCCTATCCAGTGCAGACAATAATGAACTGCTATTTGGCTTCATAAGGAACTGCTTTTGTTGTTTTTTTTTAGGTAAAATTGCTAGTCATACAACTTCAAAAAAGTGAAAAAAGCTTACCAACAATTCCATGGAACATGAACTTATTGACGTTTATGAATATTTTTTTCAGTCAGTGGAAAAGCTTAAATTTCATAACAAACATTTTTTCCAGATTAATGAAAGGCATTTCTTGCCAACTAAAGTTTCAAATGAAACCTGAAAGTTCAAAGCCACGGGCACTGATTTTAAGTAAGGAGCGGACGCCAAAAAAATTTGGTGTATACTTTCTAGAAGTTTTCTAAAATAGAGTCTTTTAGGTTTGTGGATAACTAAGAAAACCAATTCGATTCTAATCTACGCAAAATAAAAAAAAAATTTCTGAAAATGTTTTGAAATTCTTCTCCCATAAGATTAGCTGCTGCTGGAACACTTTGTTGGAGTTTTTAATAAACGCCTTCTTCTTTACATAAATGTTAAATGATTTTCACTGAATTCTGTTTTGCTATTTTGTTTGAATCTAGTTACCCTTCTCTCCTTAAATAGAAAAAATAGAAATCATCTTAAGCAAAACTAAATATGACTAATATTGGTAAAGTAATCAGATCTGACTGGATAAACGTTCCAATTTAAAAGCAAGTTATCGTCTATAACTATTGAAACATTTCGGGCTGGATGTCAACTTGATCCTTACTAATCTTTTATTTTATTATTTTAAAAATTTTTACCATAGTTATTATTTTTGCTGTAAAGATCCAAAGTGGATTGGAAAATAGTGAAAAATTTTGGACGCAACGCAAAAAAATGGTGATATAAAAATAAATCTAAAGTCAGTTTTTTGTCTAGAGAGCATAGAACAGACAGAATCATTTTGATTTAGTTTTTTTGAATAAATTGGTTCAAGAAACCCAACTTTAAAATTTGAAAAGCAGAATAAAAGAAAATGTTAAAGAACCAAAAAAAAACTAAACTTATACGTTATTTGATTCCAAAATGGAGTTTGATTCCAAAATGATTCCAACTTTCTTTGTTTTAGCATTTCAAATGATTTTTGACCCTACCAGTACACTTTTTTCAGTTGTATTTGATTAGTTTTGCAGTCTACGATTTATGCGTTAAAAGAAAATTGGTTTTTCTCAGTTTTTGTAGAATTGCAAGAAAAGTTGTAGGATACAAATGTTTTTTTTGAACTCAGAGCATGATCTTTTTTTTCAGATGATTTACTAAACATTTTTCTAAAAACATTTTAAAAAAATTAAAACGCTAAAGAGCCGATCTTAAAAGAAAAAAATAGTTAATTTTTATCTAAAATCCGAACAAAGGTTTAGCCTTGTAGAATTAATCACTTCTTGGTGTAGGTTCTGCACAATTTTTTTTCTAAAACAAATTTGAGAGCACCATTTTGAGTGTAATTTTTACAAATTTGTAAATCATTTGATCTTTACTCGCCGCTGAAATTTCTCAAAAAAGAAAACAAGACTAAACTTCATTCAAGTTCTTTTGTTGCTGCAATTTTTTTTCAATTTATTAGCTACTTTTTTTGTTTCTATGAATTACGTTAGAAAAGCAAAAAAAGGGGAACCGTCCACCTTTTAAATCATATAGCCCAAACTTTAAATTGAATGTAAAATTATTGACTCATTTCGATGGAGGCAACCTTATTTTAAAAAAATTCGGCTAAACAATCCGAAATCATGAATGCCAATATTGTGCGCCGATACAGAAAACAGTAACTTTCAACTTACCAAAATACTCAATTCTGATCGGCGAGAACTTCATCTTAGAATCAAGTTAATCATTACGAGGCCAAACCCTGCATTCTCTGCATTGTAAGCGGATTCCCTGCAGCAGGCCAAAATCAGATTTGTCGCGGAATCAGCAACATTGCTACTTTTCTTCGATCTTCTATGCTGTTTTGGATTCCACAAACAAATACCTAAATCATTGTAAGGCTCAAAATCGCTCGGCGAAATTGCGGAATCCGCAACTGTATTTGCGGAATTCAGAACAGTTTGTGGAATCCACAAACAAATGATAAAACATTTGTATCGTTAAATTGAGCTGTTGCAGATTCCGCAACTGTAAGTGGAATCCGCAAATTGTAAGTGGAATCCGCAAATTGTAAGTGGAATCCGCATTCTGTTTGCGGACTCCCTTTTTATATATTTATATGTGTAGTAGCCTTTAAAATTATATCTTTTAAATATATGATATGATTTCACTAGAATAGAAATTTACTGGATTAGAAATTTACTTGAGTAGATCAGTATTTGGGATTAATGGAATCCCGATTACTGACGAGTATTTAGGATCGATAAAATCCCAAACACTGAACTAATTCGACGATTTGCTTTGCGTTGGGTTTCTAATAACTCTCAACCTAATGACTACAAATAATGGATATATTCCATATTTATTTCACATTATTCCAGTTTTTGGGATTGCATCAATCCCAAATACTGACCAGTATTTGGGATCGATGGAATCCCAAATACTGAACTAATTTGGCGATATGCTGTGTGTTGTGTTTCCATACACTCTCAACCCAATGACTACAATTACTGCATTTATTCGGCGTTATGCTTCCAAAATAAGTTTTTGGGATTGACGCAATCCCAAATACTGACCTAATTTGTCGACATGCTGTGTGTTGTGTTTCCATACACTCTCAACCCAATGACTACAATTACTGCATTTATTCGGCGTTATGCTTCCAAAATCAGTTTTTGGGATTGACGCAATCCCAAATACTGACCTAATTTGTCGACATGCTGTGTGTTCCATACACTCTCAACTTCATGACTCCAAATATTGAAATTGTTCGGTGTTGTGTTTCCAAAATACAAAAAGATGACATCCACCGATTTAGGTATCCAATGTTTTAAGATTTGTTCGTGGATTCCGCTGACAATGATTAAGTCTTTGACCTTAAATTCCGCATTGCTAGAGATGTTTTTTGCGTTTACTTTTCGAAGCTTACATATAAGATAAAATCATAAAAACTTCAGAAATTTTTTTTTTTTTGCAACGTTCTCATAACGGGGCGAACGGAATCTTTTTTGGACCTTCTTTCCCCTAGAAACGGGCAGCGAACTATGGCCGAGGATGTTTTTGACGTTTGGTATCTTAGTGTCGAGAAGTTTTGTTCCAAAACCAGTTTGGTATCTTAGTGTCGAGAAGTTTTGTTCCAAAAATTTTCGTTCATCAAACTGATTTTCACTCATCAGTGTACTATCATTCACTTTGAATCTGTCTAAAATTGTTTTCTCAAAATTCTTTCTTTTCCGTTCTATAGTAAGAAACCTATAATAAATATTTCCTGTTGACCAAGAAAAGGGCAAAAAAATTAAAAGTTTGATTTTTTCCCATTTTTTCTTCTCTTTGAGTTAATAAAAATAGTAGGAGCTTTCTGTGCATCGTGAACCGGCTTCTCGTGTTTCTTTTGAATATAATTCTTCTGCCGTTTCTTCTTCTGCTGTAATATTAAAATTTGACTTGCATTCTTTTTTGAAACCCCATGCGCCACATCAATCTTATATTTTATAAAACTCTCCATGTATGCAGACAAAGAGGGGGAAAAATCCATAAAGAGCAGACAGTTCATCATATTGACTTAGTATGGCACTTCGAATGAGTTTTTTATGATTTGATTTCCTGTAGTGATGTATCATATGGCGGATGGCGGTGAAAAGTGTGTTTGCCCAAAATATCAATCCGCTATGCCAATTATGCTCTTTTTCTCAAGGCATCGACTGCATGTTGGCTAACTTCCCATTCATAATCTTTTTGTTGCAGCTATCCTACCTTACAAAAAACAGAACTCGATACAAGCAACTAACACAGTTCTGCAATTTTCCAGGACTAAAGACTTGCGGAAATAACGATTTAAAATGAAAAAAGTAAGTTAGAAAAAATGCAATCATGAGTTTTCATACTAAAGGCTGAATGGACTTGTTTTCGCCTCACCTAACATGCGGCTAATTCGGGCAATTCATTTTGACATGGGCTAGTCTCCGCTAATCTTCAGCTCAGCAGGCGCATTTGGGGGTACAGGAGAGAGCAATCAACAGACCTCTCAGGTGTTGTCAAGACCCTCTCAAGTACCTTCCTGTCGGCGCCCCATGGGACCCCATGCCATTATAAACAGCGCTTTTTCTCCCCCCTAATTTTGCCCGTCTCTACCGGTTGCCATTTACTAGCTCATACAAAGCGCCGTGGAAGAACAGAGAGCGGTCAGCCACCCCCTTTCTAATCAGAAAACAGCCCATTTTCATAGATCGTCCTGAAAGCAGAAGCAAATAGAAAAGTACATTTTTGTTCTTGGCGAAGAAAATAGGGTATGAAAATAGATAACCATGACAAACATTAACAATTTGTCGAAAATTGATAAAAACTCAAAGTTCGATCGGACTTGTTTTTCGCGCTTAGATCACATACTATCACTTCCTTATTTATGAGGTGAAATGGATAAATTTGACGATAGCGAGAACTTGAGGTCTATTTGATTTTAATATTCAAGTAAACAGCAAACAAGTCTGTTATCGGAACTGTCTGCTCAAACCGCGCCAGTTCTCTTTAATCCCCTCTCGTAGCTCAATATCTGATTTGATTGAAAGCTACGGGCAAAAATTTGTCCTTATCCTTTGTTGTGCCCGCTTTACAAAGCCAAAATTGTCGCCAAATTCGATCAAATATTTACATGTTTCTATTCTTACCAACCACACCGTATCATTGTATGTACACATGTTATATACACCATAAATAGTCCAACTCACAAGACCACAGTAACTGTGAAAAATAAAATAACTGAAAACACTTAAATTCGTGTTTTATTTGTGATCAACTGTTGAAAATCTGATAAAAACTGAGTACCTGTTTAAATTCAAGGGAATCAAATCAGTGGTACGCCGTCTTAGCTCATTAAAATCAAACGGCCGGTTATTGTTTCTCCACTTTTAATAAATCTCTCATTACTCTTCTGTCGCTTGACAAAGAGCAGAAAACGTTTTTCATTAATCTTTGGTATGCAATGTTTTTGTGGTTAGATTTGAGCAAAGTATTATCGCAGTTCGTTTGATTATCGAGAGTAAAAATCATTAAAATTCTTTGCGTTAGCCACTTCAATTTTTCACGTTAAAGTAATAATCTAAAAATTGTAGAACAGAATTTGCTGGTTGACTAGTTTTTTGTCTCGAAAAATATTTGCAAATATTTAATGGCTGCAGACTTTTGACCAGAATGGATGTGTTAAATTTTGATCCAGA
>NW_026970898.1:0-39427 GCF_963678635.1 Symsagittifera roscoffensis
CTCGCTCGTTCACCATTCAAAGAGCTGCATATTCCACTGTTTGCGTTTTACTAATGGAATTATTACTGGCAGCATGGGTTCATGTTGGACAAACATACTCAATCATCGGTCTTATTAAAGTTCTATAAGTAACTACTAGAGTCTCATTCAACAATTTGTACCCGACAAAGTCTTCAGGACAATTATCCTGCGCATTGTTTTACTTGCAGATTCTCTGCAGTGTTCGGAGAAGTTAAGAGCTGGGTCGAAATTTGAGGGTACTTCTGCAATAGTAAAAGCGAATCACTCAACTTAACTTTGGAGTCAAGATTCAAATGTTTTGTGTGAATTAAAAAGACCTACTTAGGCGGAGGAAAAAGATGGTGGTCAGAAGATCAAGGTCAAGTTAGTAATTTCGATAGATTTGAAATAAAATCAAGTTTTAGCTTCGCTTCAACTAGCCTTTGCCTCACTGTTACTACGTCCTTACTTTAAGTTAGACCGCTAGAAATGATTGTAGCGCACTTTGTCTGACAGCTACTCTTCTGATAGATTTGTGAAACCTTTAAATTGATTATTTTCTGATTAACCTAAGATTGGCCCCATTATTATGAGTTTGCTAATCATTTTTATTACTAATTGGCGAAAAAAAAATTGCATGATTTCCTGATTAATTCAAACTTGGCCCCATTGTTATGGGTTTGTTGATTCTGAATATTATTTATTAGCGAAGGAATAAAATTCCCAATTATTTTTTAAAATCCGTGATTTCCTGATTTGTTCAAGGTTGACCCCATTTTTATGGGTTTGCTAATTCTTTTTTTACAAATAGGCAAGAGGTTAAAATGTGCTAAAATCTCAAAAATGCTTAGCTATGATGATAGCTACTGAAATAAACTCAATTACACAGTTAATCAATTCAGAATCTGTTTTTATTTTTCATAAACATCTTGAAAAGCTAAAATACAACCGTCAAAGTTGAAAGAAAAAATTGAGACAGTTTTTTACCTCAGTTTTTTTTCTTGTTGAGTGTTAGCCTTTTGCGCTATCTGGTAGTTTCCTGTCTGGGCTTCCTTTTGAAATGACTTTACCGCATTTTCCACACGAACCTAATTTTAGTATAGACCTCTAGAAAATAGTGTAGCACATATACTTTTTAGTTTGTATGCACTTTTTGTGATAGGTTACTGAACGGTTTAGCGCAAACTAAATTTTGAAAAATGGCATAGTTTTGTGATGAGCTCAGGATTGCTCATAGCGATAAATTAATATTCACTTATATCAAGAAAATTGCATAACTTTTTGGATAGTTTTTGGATTCCAGCCCTATAAACATGATACAATCCCGAAAGCTCACGGTTGGAATTTTGAACTTAACCATTTCAGTTTCCAGGTTGTTGGTGATCCTGCATTTCATTTAGGATTTTTTCGTAACTCAAAGCAATATTTTTTTTTCGCAAAATGAACAGCACACCAAAAAACACTTAGAACATCCATTGCCATTTAAAGTGCTGTAGCTTCACTTTGAGTGGTCTCCATTACCCAGTTGAAGGACCGCGACAAGCATTGTGACTTTAACAGCCGCGCCGATGTTAATTCCGCGACCGAAAATTCATAGTCTAGACAGGGATTCATAGTCGCACACAAAGTCTGGATATATCGAAGTTTGATCGGGCCGTGAAGGTAGTTGGAATTATTTTAAAGTTACTTCCGAGTTTGTCTAAAATAACCACGAAGTATTCTAAACATAACCTTAAAATGTGATATGTGAGATTGTCTAAAAAATAGCCCCGACATAGTATTAAACTTCGTCGCGGCAGTCGGACATAAATCGCAGACATGTTATCAAGCGTAATTCTAAGGTATAGTTTTTAGAAGTATAGATTACAAGGTGTTTACGCCTTGATATCGCAATAAGTAAGCTTCAAATTGAAGAAAGTGAGTAACAAAATTTTAAAACATGAAAACCTCGAGGGCAAACTTTTGTTACACTGAAGTACGTTTTGCTTAATTGCATTGCAAAAAAAAACGTCAAAAGCCAAGCTAAGATTTGCTCAAATTAACAATTAAGTTTGAAATATGCTGCCAAAAATTACAAAGGTCTCAAAAAAACACAAAACAAAATCCTTGCGCCGGTCGCCGTTAACTAATCTTCGGTCGCGCCGGTCGCAGATATCTTTTCTTGGGTCTGCAAAGTCTGGAAATATCCATTTTTAGGTCGCGGCGTTTTGAAAATATTCAATTTTGGTCGCGACAGTCTGGAACCTTGGTCGCGATTGTCTGATCATGAAACAAACCGTAACGTCGCCCCGGGTATTAAGTCTTGAGTGTATTAATTGCTTTGAAGAACTGGTTAGTATCAAAAGAGAGCTACAACCAAGACTTTGCTCGCTATGTCATCAAAAATCGTCTTCATGTTAGAGCACTATATTTATACGGGCAAATAGAGGTGACTTGTTAACAAGTGTGATTATAAAAGCAAACTGGCTCTTTTTCTTGCATGTTTGATGTCATTGTGGTGTGTTCTTAGTTCCCCTCCGGTTATAGATGACAATCTTGTTCGTCACAAAAGTTAGTATATTTTTCCTTCGTGAACTACTGTAATATAGAAAACAGAAAGCTCCTATCTGAATCAGAACGACAAAGGTAGCAAATACGATTTGGCGTTCCTAATCAAATTTTACCTAAATCAAGTTAACTTTTGTTTTGTTGGTAAAAGAATGAAAAAATTATCAGCTTTTGTATCCTCTTTCCACGCATGCAATATCAAAAGAAATCGCTGCGGTTAATAATTAATTATACGGACCAAAAAGAATTCTCATTCTCAAATTTGGAAAAATTTGTGTTGCGCCTGCCTAAAACAACTTGGAAACAGCTCGCTTAAAAATGTAAAAAAAGTCAACACAGGAATATCTAAGCTTTATAATATTACAGAAACAGCGATTAGCTAGAATTTATGAATCACAAAATAGTGGGCAGTCATTCAGTAGTACAATGTCCCTAAAAACCTAGCTTACAAGTCTGGTCTCAATAGTTTGTCAGTGGCCAGGGGCGAATTTAGAGGGGAGGAAAAAAGGTTCGCTCTTGCCCTGTGGCATATTTAGTTCACAGGTAAGAGTTGTAAATCAATTCGTAAGTTAAAAACTTTTCTTAGTATCAGATGCTGGTGGATCAAGGAAATTCGTAGCATTGTGAAAATTTTCTATAAAGGCTCTTGTTATGCAAAAATGTTCTGTGCTGTAGTCAGATTTTTGAAAAACATTCCAAACGCTGTTTTTTTGGCGCGCGCTATCCGCCAAAATGTTTTTTTTATATCGAAAATTCTATTGAATAATTTCTCAAACAAAGTGTTTTTTTTTGGCGCGCGACGCATATCTTCAAAACCCAAAATATATTGGCAACCGCCTTGAAATATTACAGGGTTGATCTGTAGAAAATAATACAAAAGTGGGATCCATTACTCATCACTTTGTTCTTGCCAAATTTTATTTTGTACAATAGAAACACAAAGTGATTCAATTGTTTTGAAACTCAACTAATGACTTAAAGTTTTTGTTTCGATAGAGTTTTTGTGCTCGGGGTGGTTTTTTTTGTCAGACAATCTCCGACTTTAAATTAGCCATATTTTGTGCTATTAACGCGTTGGCGGAGATTCAGTTATTATGTTTTCCGAGAGAAACGAAATAAAAATGCTTGGAGTACTTTTTTATTCGGTTTTTTTCCTGTGATCAAAAAAAAATTTAACAAAAAAACTTATATCCGATCAAAAATCTTTTTTCTTCGTGAACTAATGTAATACAGAATTCAGAAAGTTCATATCTGAATCAAAACAACAATAGTAGCAATTAAAATTTGGTGTTCCTAATCAAATTTTACTTAAATCAAGTTCACTTTTGTTTTGCTGGTACAAGAATGAATAAATATTCAGTTTTTGTATCCTTTTTCCCCGCATGCAATATCAAAAAAAAAATCGTTGCATTTAATAAAAAATTATACGGACCAAAAAGAATTCTCCTTCTCAATTTTGGAAAAATTTGAGTTGCGCCCGCCTAAAACAAATAGGAAACAGCTCGCATAAAAAACTAAAAATGTCAAAACAGGAATACCTAAGCTTTATACTATAGGAGAAACACAGCCATTAGCTGAAACTTTGAATCATAAAATACTGAGTAGTCATTTAGAAGTACAATGTCCCTAAAAACTTTGCTTACAAGTCTGGTCCCAATAATTTGTCAATGGTCGGGCGCGAATTTTGAGGGGCAGGAAAAAATGTTCGCTTTAGCCCCGTGGCATTTTTGGTTCACAGGTAAGAGCTGTAAATCAATTCGTAAGTAAAATTTTTTTCTTTATATCAGATACTGGTGGATCAAAGAAAATCAGAGCTTTGTGAAGACTTTATATAAAGGCTCTAGTTTTGCAAAAATTTTCTGCGCTGTCGTCAAATTTTCGAAACTGCTGTTTCGGCGCGCTAATCTTCAAAAACCAAAATATATTGGCAACCGCCTTGAAAAATTATCAGTGTTGGTTGCTCCAAAAATAATACAAACTTGGGATCCATTAATCTTCACTTTGTTTTTGCCAATTTTTAGTTTGTACAATAGAAACACAAATTGATTCAGTTGTTTTAATACTCAACTTATGACTCAAGGTTTTTGTTCCGACGGAATATTTGTGCTCGGGTGTTTTTTTTTGTCAGACAATCTATGACTTTAAGTAAGCCATTTGTAACGATTTTTTTATCATTGGAAAACATTGTTGTCTTGGCCAATTTGGAACAAATAACGCGCGATAAATTTTGTGCTAATAACGCGTAGGCGGAGATTTAATTATTCCCTTTTCCGAAGGGAACGGAATAAAAATGCTTGGAGTGGTTTTTCATTCAGTTTTTTATTTCCCGTGATCAAATTAAATTTTTTATAGAAAAAAACTTATACCCGATCAAAAATAAAGACTCAAAAACACAAAGATAAATAAATGTATTACCTCCGACCATCTTTTGCAAAGTTCTGGGAGTTTAAAAGTTGCCAATTTGGCAATGCTTTGGACTAATCTAATCACCTTTTTAGGATTTTAATCATAATGATGAACGCGTGACGCGAGTTTTTCATGATTGGCAAATTATCCCGCTCAACAAAAATGTTTCCCATTAAATTGAGGCTAGCCAATCGCTCGTATTAATTGCGTACGACCCAAATTTTCTCACTTGATCTTTGATAATGTCCAAAATGTATATTTTTTCAATATTGTTGTTTCCCAAAAACTAGTTGATATAGATTAAGGGGCATTCGGACCATTCCATGTTTTGCCCTGATATACGAGCATACGAGCATTTGATATATTTTAAGGGGCATTCGGAACATTACGTACTTTGCCCTGATATACGAGTAAACTTTGCACTTTACATAGCGTGTGGGGAGATGATTTTGAAGATCAATAAAAAAAATTGCTGATTTTTTTTACTTGTTGGAATTTTCATCCGTTTTTTAAAGCGAGCACTTTTTCCATAGACTTAAAAGTGCATTTGGAATTTTAAAGGATTTGCCCTCATCCAAGCAACTTTGTAATATTTAAGTACATGCAATGCAATTTTGTAGGTAATTACAATCTACTGGAGTTTTTGATTCTATTTTGTTAGTTTTAAAAAGGACTTTTCATCAAATATGTGATAAGTTAACACATGTTCTTTTCAATAGATTACCTCTTTTCATTTGAAAATTTTTTACTTCTAAATTTTTGACATAAAGCATAACAAGATTGTTTGTGTGTAAGGGCAAGGAACTGAATGTTCCGACAGCCCATTAACATATCTTCAATAGTTAGTATTAGAGAAAACTGTGATAAACTATCAAATTTGTGCTGTAAAAATCAAACATTGTGTGCTAAATTTGAAATCAATAAGGAATCATTTCAGCTTGCCTAACTTTAATTCAAAAAAATTGCCGGATAAGAAAAAAAACTAATATTTGCGTGCTACGTTTTCAGCATCATTGAATGCCTTCCAGGTCTCCTAATTAATAAACGAAGACTTTTGTATGCTTAAATGTCATTTAGAAGATTTCCTAGTATAACCGTTTGGCACGCGTTGACTCCAGGGTTACTCTGCAGCCTATTGTTTTTTTACAAAACAGTTTTTTTGACAGAAGAACACTTCAAGCAAAACAAAACATCTTATTTGTCAGACATCAAAGTAATTGTTACTTGTTTATTGCAATTCAAAGATAACTTTGTATAAAAATAGTTATTCGGATAAAAAATGTAGCTTGTTGTTCCGACTTTCGATAGAAAAAAGTTTTTCATTTTATTTTATTTCATTTAATTTTTTTGTTGTTTATGTTATTACTGCTCCATGAACGTTAAAAGGCAGTCGGAACTTTCAGGGCTTCGCCCTGATACGAGCAGTCTTGTTGTTCCGACTTTCGATACGAAAGTAACGGAATAATTGTGCTCGGGGTGGGTTTTTTTTTCTTCAGACAAATTTGGACTTTTTAACTAGCCATTTTTGACGGAATTTTTTATATCATTCGAAAGCCATTGTTGTCATGAGCTTAAATTTGAAAAAATATTTTAACTGTGATCATTTTTTGCAAAGTTATGAGGGTTTAAAGATTGCCATTTTGACCAATTTGGGACAATTAACGCGCGATATAATTCGCGCTATTAACGCGTAAGCGGAGATTTAATCCGTCTTATAAATCGTTCCAAATTGGTTGAATGAAGCTTATTTGCCATAATTGATTTGCTACAAGGAACGAAACTTATCTTTTTGCACGTTATATGGCGTTTGGGGGGATTATTTTCATTAAAAAAATTCAAATTTTAGAAAAAAAATTTTTCATTTTATTTTATTTCATTAAATTTTTTATGTTATTTCTGCTGCTCCATAAACCTTAAAAGGCAGTCGGAACATTCAGGGCTTCGCCTTGATACGAGAATTCTTGTTGTCTTTTGGATAAGAAATTTTTTTTATCAAAGTCAACTAATTTAAACTAAACGTAACCTGACTTCTCCTATAATTTGAAAACTTGATTTCCTTTGTTATTCTAGTTTTTAAATTTCCTAATCACCATGTCATGTAAACTACATGTTTAACAAGACTGCTCATATATCAGTGCGAAGCCCTGAATGTTCTGACTGAACTTCCAGACCAATCAAAACAATTTATTTGAAAAACTGTCGAAACTATTGGAAAAAAAAAGAAAACGTGTTTTTTTGTTTTTCCATTTTTCTCTTCGACTGATCACACCACGCGTTAATGTAAGCTGCAAAGGGATGTATTTAGCGTCTAGTAGTAGATGTTGGAGGTTAAGTGGGGGGGGTGCATGGCGGACCCCATGTATTAAGATACGTTATAGATTTCCGGTCCGCCATGCTATGTATTAAGATTGGGTATAGAGTCTACAATGTATTAAGATAGGGAATACCGATGGTAAGGTTTTATGATTTGTGTGATGGTAAGATAATGGTAAGAAAAACGAAAATTTTTTGGTTTGTGTCTAATTTTTTTGCAAAAATCTCGGCGCGCGTTACCTAATTGGGAACAAATGATTGTTAATTATGTGTAGAATTAAGATTAAATATTAAGTTTTTTTTGGTGGATGGTAAGTCACTGGTAAGAGTGTTTGTGCAAAAACTTGGAATTTTTATCAAAAAAATTTAAAATTTTTTCGAAAAATTCAAAACACGATAAGATTTTGTTTAATTTGATCTAATAAAAAATTATTAGATACTTTTACTTTCTACCTATCTGAATCTATTCTGAACCTACAGAGACTTCGAAAAAAGTCAAGTTTTTTGAGAAAAAAGTTTAAATTACAAAGAAAGTATATAAATCACTGCATTGTATAACAAGTTTACCGCAACATTTTACATTTTAACATCATAAACCCAATATAATACAACATCATGAATAAATTTACTTGACCAGATCAGTTCTTATAAGTTCAGTGGTTTTGTATGAATTCCATCATCTTGTACTTGTCTTTTTGGATAAAAATAGCTTAGTCCTTTCTTTGTCTGTTCATATGTAGCCACCATATGATTTATAGTTCTGAATCCTCTGTTAGTAGTAGATGTAAGATTAATTGCTTCATCAAGCACTCTCCTATACTTTGCTAAAGGTCCATCTCCAGAGTCTTCTAGAACGCGCTTATTCAATCCTTTGCTGCTAAATTTGAATTTGTCTGACTTGTTGTCATAGCAGCAATATGTCTTACTACATAAACAGAGCATTTCTGTGCACCTAAACTCTTCTTTGAAAAGTCCCGGCTCCCGCTTATCATGTTTTTTATGGATATTACAACAGGTTCGAGGAAAGAAATTAGATTTTGCATCCGCCTTGAAGGAATCTCTGCAATCACTCTCCCTCATTTTTTCCCAAGCAGCTCTCTTATCTGGTTGGATGCAATCGTACAAATTTTCTTCCGCAAGTGCTAAGTAAAGTGAGTCTGTGTCCATCTCCAACTCTTCAAATTTATTTACATCACAGAACTTGTCAAGGAAGTTGTAGTAGAGTTCCATCATTCTCAGTTTTGCATACTGAAGTATGAAAAAACCAACAATGATGGGTTCTCTGTGCTCAATGGTTGACTTCAATAACTCTACCTCATATAAGTCCTTCTCAACTGTGTTAAGTCTCTTAAACAGTGGTTCATTGATTGCCTTGTGAGTTTTTTTATCGTTCAGATACTTCGTGATTGTATGCCTGGATCTATCCATGATCTGATATCCATAGGAGGAATTGCCCAAGAGCTTCATTGTTTCTGCTACAACTCCTGACAAAGGGTTTTCATCTCCTTCTCTTCTTGCATCAACCACCGATTGAACGAAATTATTGAAACACTTCCGAGGAGAATATTGAACAAATCGGTAAATTTTGGTGCACTGTAATCCAAGTTCCATATAAAAGTTGAGGAGAGGAGTTATAACTGTTCCATTTTCCAGCTTGAAACTAGATATCAGCATTCTCTGAGGATGCTTTAACATTTCGTTCTCGATCGCATAGTTTTTCAAGTATTCTCCAATATCATCTCT
Source organism: Symsagittifera roscoffensis (assembly GCF_963678635.1). Taxonomy (NCBI): domain Eukaryota; kingdom Metazoa; phylum Xenacoelomorpha; order Acoela; family Convolutidae; genus Symsagittifera; species Symsagittifera roscoffensis. The sequence goes on from NW_026970898.1 coordinate 9,010, forward strand.
TCCGACCTCAGTATTTTTAAAAATTGGAGGAAAATTCGCAAATTTCGAATTCAGTTCATCTGGAACAACCAAGTCGCACTGAACGTAACCAAAAAGAGATCCATCCTTTATCTTTGCTAGAAGCGAGTCTGTAGAAAGGAGTCTTTTGTAGGGAAAGTGGGTTCTGACGTGATTTTTGATCTTTTCATCGGTTTTGAAACTTTCCCACCAGTCACACATCCCACATTTCTTCCACTTTGTATCCTTTCTCTTTAATGTATTCTCGTCGCATATCATCCATTTCTCTCTTCTTATTTCCTCGCTCGATATCCTGTTCTGTTAAGGAGGGGCGAGTTTCTTGACAAGAACAAAAGTGATAGTAGCATCCCATTGCCTCGAGTACTGTTTTACAGTGATCACAATAACCGTCCACATTAAAACAGTCAATTTTCTTCTGTTTTCCAGATGTAAAAAAACTCTCAATTTTACATTCTGGTCTTGATTCTTGATAGAAAGACATAACCATATTCTCAAAGTTGCGAGTTCGATTATGTCTAGCCTTGAATTTCTGCATATCAGTGTCAAACTCCCATCTCGTATACAGTCCTGTTGGCATATCTTGACACATTGAGAAAGGGTAAAGCTGGCTCGCATCTATTCCAACGATTGACTTACAAATATTTGATGAATCTCTGATAAAGGTTTCGTATACAACAGCTTTTCGAGTGAAAACAATGGAATGTCCACCAGTCATGTCCTCTCTAATTTTTTCACACAAGTCTTTATCACTTTCGCAAAATGGATAAAACTTGTAATTTGTAGATTTGTGTAGACATATGTTTGCTAGATTTGGAAGTTTACATCCAAGTTTCAACATATCTATCCCTTTGTTATGATAAAATTGGATCATTTTTTGCATTGCTTCCACGGTTGGAACTACATCTTTGTTGTTGTACCACTGCAAAAAGTCTTTGAACACAGTCATTCCGTTTTTCTGCCAAGTTTGTTGTAAGTAACTGTAATTATCTAGTCCAGATGGGGGTACAGTCTTGATTTGAAGCTTTTTCAGTGCTTGCTGTTCATCAAGTCCACTCTTCCTCAGTTTTTCATAATCAGTAAAGTCTTTGTCTAGAGGATTGTTGTTTCTAAGTTTACTGAAAAATGCTTCATATGGGGGCAGTCCTGGAAAATCAAGTTTGTCAGGGTTGTCAAACCACTCATAAGGAAAAAATCTTTTTGTTTCACTAGCTTTATAAGCTTTGAGAAATGAGTCCAGAGTTGTTGCTCCACCCAGAAATTTCATAATGTCAAGAAATTGTACATCTCCAAACTTGAAAGATATAAAATCATTTGCTTTTTGATAACGGATGTTTCTTGCTCTTTATCGCGAATCAAAGAAGGGATTAAGTAGGAATTGATCAAATTTAAGTCATATCTACCACTGTTAAATCCAAAAACAGGTAAAGCACTTATATATCTCTCCAGATGTTGTTTCAAATCAATGAGTTGATTTTTCTGAATTCGCAAGAATTGTGTTGACATATCTGCTTCTTCCGAATCTTCAATACATTCGTCTTCGTACTCAAACTTGTTACTTGAAAAATTCTGGCCTCGCTCATTCAATTGATCAAAGATTTTTTTCATTCTTTCATTGACAGCAACTTCAATATCTTGGAAGTTTGTTCTCATCTCCAGCTTACTTTTCTCAGCCAACAGTTCGAGCTTGCTTACAAAATCAATAATCAAGTTTTGTGGATCCTTGTTGTACAAAAAGATGGGTTCATCAATCAGATTCGATGATATAGATACTGAAATAGGAACATGTTTTCCTATCCAGGTAGTAGTTTGTGTTTCTTTTAGTTCTTCTGTAGGAACACATATCGACTCAAAATTGAAAATTGCTAGGATTTTGAAGAGTTTTTTATCATCGGAAACTGGAAGATTGAATCCTTCTAGCTTTTCAAACAAGGTTTCGCGAAGCTCATATACGTTCTTTGGGTAAATATGTTTCACACGATCCTTACATCTCAGAAGATGTTTGTTGAGAAACTCGGATCTTTTGAAGAAACTATCACAACTAGGGCACTGGAAACACTTAAAAAAGCTATCTATATCATTTGTATGAATGATATGATTGTTGAATCGCAGTAATTTGACTGTTTTATCAAATCTACCAATACTTCTTCGTGCTAGTTCTCCCACATATTCTCCCTCTTGAATATCAAAATCGTAAATAAAGATGTTGCGTTCAATTATTTCCTCGACAACAGGTAAGTCTTCAACGGAAACTCCACGAAAATTCTTTGGATCATAACCAGATTTTTTAATGAATTCTGTAAAATATCTGGAGGTGTGAGTGCCGAGATCATTGTGTCCGTTCATGTACATGGCCAATGCGCGGAAAAGACACAAATGATCTTTGTAAGGTTCCTTGTCTTTGTTAGATAAAAGACAATTCACTTGCGTATGTCGTAATAAAGGTTCGGGTAAGACAGAGTCTGGACATCCCATTGGGATGTTTTTTTCAGCAAAGCAGCAAAAATTGTAACGTTAGTAATCAACTTGAATCGCCACTTTGTGTTCTGGCGTTCTTGGGTACATTGCTCCACAATATCAAATTTTTCTACTTTTCCTTGGATTGTTATCAAATCCGCTTTCGTACAAAGTAAGTGGGATTTTTCAAACAGAGTATTGTTTTCATGGGCGTAGAAATATCGATATTCACCAGTCTCAATATTTCGAAGAACAAAACCCAAAGCAATGTTGATTTTTGCGGCAGAGTCGAGCTTGTTGAAGACTTCTTCAAGTTTCTCGTTGATAACTTTAGTATCTAACTTGGACATTTGGAAGTTAAATACCTTATGTTTCCCATTTTCCATCTCCGTATCCACCAGAAAATGTTGACAAGCACTAAGTTCCTCTTTTAGTTTTTCACCATCTTCCCCTTCTTCCTCCACAATCTTGTTCAAGTCGGCCACCGTATCACTTGGCTTCCGTTGTTTCGCTCCATGTTCCTTTCTCCGATGTTGCTGGAGAGAGTAGTAACTCGCGAACTCTTGCCCACAAGAAGAACACACCGTTGATTGCTTGGAACTTGCTGGAGCATGTTTCTTAGCAACATGATAGTTCATCTCGTCCTTGTTCTTTGTATAAAAATGACATTTGGAACACTTATGTTCCTCCTGCTTTTCACATCTTTTTCGATGTCTCGCATTATCAGCTCTCCTGTATTCCTGACCACATTCCTCACATTGACTTTCTCGTTTCGGTTAAGGGCAGGCATTATCTAAAAAAAAATTGGGACTTTTGAAATGTTTCAAATTTAAAAACTTAAAGTACCAATTGAATGAAAATACTTACTTTTCGTGAAGTAACGAAATGTAAAATTTGAAGTAAAATTCAATTGACTGTTTCTGATTGGTAAACTAAATGAATGATTTAACCCAATAAAATAAGTGTATTTATACTATCAATGACGCCTACGCAATTTTCTTTTTTATGGTAATGACGTCATTCTATATTTAGAAGTGACGTCACCACCCACGCAATGTTCCTTTTATGATAATGACGTTATTCTAGAAATAGGAATGACGTCAACACCTACGCAATTTTCCTATTATGGTTATGACGTCATTCCTTTGAAAGTTCTAGAATTTTCCAGAAAAATTTTCAACCAATCAGAACTAAGCAGTTTCTAGTCATAACTTTGGATCCAAAATATTCATTTTTGAAGAATGTCAATCAAAAAGCATTTGAACTTCCTCGTATTACTCTACAAGAAAAAAGAAAATATTCCGTGTGATTTCCTTATTGATGAAATAGATGTAGATTCTTACTTTTTTCACAATTTTTTGGACGTTTATGTTGTCCAAAATAGAGTTCTCCGACTAAGTAAAGGTCTCTTTAGAGAAACTTACTCAATCAAAGAGTTTACTTTTGATTCACATATTGCTTATCAAAACTATAAACTTACAGCTGAGTTACACTTGACTAGAAAAGAAATTTTATTTATTTTAGAAAATTTGAAGTTGATAAAAAAATTGTACGATAATATTTCAAAAACTCTTTTTATTCCATATCCAACTCCCAAATTTGTTAAAACTCCCCAGCAAAGTGCTTTATTCCTCCATTTTTTTAAGGACTTTCAAAGTTCAAAATCTTGCATGATCAGGTTTGGTATCAGATTTCCAGAGATTTGCTTTGAAAAATTCATCAACTTTGAGTTATCATCTCAAATCTACATCAAAATTAAAGAACTTGAATATCTGCTGAAAAATCAGCAATTTCTCATCGGTTATATACAAAAAATTCAGTTAACTTGATAAGAAGACTAGCAGAGATGCTACTTTTATTAATTTTTCTTCTTTTTTTACTTATATCGGCAATATTTCTTATTTTTACAGCAAACAAATTTTGGTCATTTATTTTTGCGATTGCTTTTGTTTATATTTTTACTTATTTGGAAGACTTAATTCCTTGAAAGGTTCCTCTGATTGGATACAACAACATGAACAAAAATGGACATTTTTGTGATTGGAAACGACAATGTGTAAAATGGAGCTTTGTTTCCAATTGGACACGAGTTTTCTATAAGAATTCCATAAAAAGAAACTAAAATCTGATTGGACACGACTACAATCCAAATATGGAAAATTCATTCTGATTGGTTAAACCCACACATTACAATTGAAGGTACCCCTCTCTCTTAACTAAAAATCTTTTTATTTTCAACTTAACTACCGTCAACTACCTCCTCTCTCAGCTCTAAATACAATAATTTCAACATAACTACCGGCAACTTTCTCCCTCTCAACTGTAAATCTTGTTTTTAATCATTTACTCAACGTATTGCTCAAAATGATCTTCTCAGTACAAAACAACAACCTTATGTTCTCGGTGGAGTTTTCGGCTGATTTAGTACAAATCCAAGTGCGAGAAACTGTTTGTGGAGTTTTTCTGGCACGAATGGACATCCCAATCCAAGTCTGGCATATGGTGGAGGTGATGCGCAGGGATTTCAACGAACATCATATAACGCAAGTACCTCCTACAGAGAATCAACTTGGAGAAATGCAAATGATGGAGGAAGTGGCCGAACATGTGGGAATGAACTACCCCGAAATTCCTGACTCTAGATATGTAGCCCAACCATTCGACGATTTCCTCTTTCCTTGGGAAGAGGGATCTGTGGACAACCCAATTACCATCGAAGAGGATGAGGGGTTCTCTGAGCCAAAAACTCCAGTCAGCGAACCACCAAGACAGCCACCAGTGATGGAGGCAAGACCAGCTTTGCGCTCCATTGAGAACTTGCAAAAATTTGAGAACTCAGCTGCTCGACAGCTCTTTGATTTGTAATTTAATTTCTTTGTATCTAGTAAAATTATTTTCAAGAGATAGGAACAAAGAGATCATAGAAAAGTTTATTAAGAAATTTCAATTGTAAAAATTTGTTAAAAATTAAACTAATTATGCATCTGGTAAATACTTTTATAGAATTTTGTTAGAAAGATGGTAAAAAAATTAAACCAATTTATGCCAGCATGTGAAAAACTTTACATTAATTTTTGCACCATGCAAAACTTTTCATAATTTTTTTACACACTTGTTAAAAAAAATCAAAGAAAATCTCTCAAATTAAGAAAAATTTCATTAAATATTTTCGCATTTTAAAGAAAACTGAAAGAGGATTTTCTTACATATTTAATAATTAAAGAAAATGAAAATCTTTCTTTTAATTTTGATCATAAAAAAATCTCTTTTTTTGCATGTATATTAATCAAAAATACTGGAAAAACAATGTATTAAGATAGGGAATAGCACTCAAAGTCAACAATTATGAAAAATTTTTAGCATTAATTTAACAAGTTTTTTACAATAAAATTTTGCAGTTTTTGCATATGAATAAGAAAAAATAAGTTAGATTTTTGCATTTGTTTTCAAAAAAACCACGAAAAAACTTGCATCTAACACAAAAATTTGTTGAAAATTTTTGCACACTTGTTGAAAAAACAAAAACAGTTTATGCATCTTGTACAAAAATTTAATTAAAATTTTGCAAACGTTATGAAAAAATCAAACCAAAATTTGCATCTTGCGAAAAATTTCTTGATATAAATAAAAACAATTTTGACAAGATTTTTATTAACAAATATTCAATTAGTAATAGAAAAATTGATACGCTCACTATTTGCGGTACCAAAACCATCAATAAAACAATCAACAATTTTCAACAAATCAGTCTCATACTTTGAGTTTTGAACTTTTCGAATCCTTTCCAAAAAAGCTGATCCAAGAGTCTGAGTGGACGCAAGCTTCTGAGCAGAACTGAGATAATGTCTTTTGAATTTTTTTCGCAGCAGTCGTTTCTTTGCAACACTGGGTAATTTTTCCGGTATTCTACATTTCAAGTTGTGTTCGACTGCACGATTCAATTGATTGAAAACTTCACCTCTTATGAAATAATATTGAATTAAAATCTGTATTTGTATAAAGTATATATACAGTCAACAATTTGATAAGTGAAATGATATTTATCTAATCTTTGCAAAATCTGATCGAGCGATGATCCGATTAATACTAAGTGAAATTTGCAATTTTCCACTGGGCGGAATGATGAATGGTTAGATACACAGTAGTCTTGGGTAACAATAAATTTTTCATAAAAGTTTTCTGAGACAGAGATAAAAAGAGATTTTGCATTGTAGTCCGAATAAAAAGTGGGATATGCTTGACACATAGCAGATGCCATCACCGATTACTTGTTGAAAATGAATTTTATCTATATTGAATTGCTTATATAGTAGTTCCATCACCTACGCAATGTCCATATTTGGATCATCACCTACTCATTATTCCATATAAGGTAATAATACCTTATATGGATTGTACAGTGAGTCATCTAGATTTCCTAATTTCTATAAATTTACAAATATCATTATTTTGAAATATCTACTACTGATCAGTTGGTTCTGAATCTTAAATCAAAAATGTATTCACGAAAAGATATCCTTCCCAACTATATTGAATTTGCTAAGAACCAAAAAAGGATTGGGAGATTTTCTTGGTCCCAAAAACCCTACAACGGAAAAATTTATTTTGAACCTTGCTTACAATTGCTAAAGAAAAATGAATCTGGACAATTCGAAAAAATCCAGCAAGTCTATCTTGGTGAAAAAGAAGGGGAAAGGATATCAGCAATACGGAATACTGTTATTCACGATGCTGAAAACCTTGGACTCGTTCCTGTATTGGAACCCTATTCTGACAAAGACTCAACCATGGAGCAGGAACTTGCGAATTGTCATGCGGTGTATGACGTAGCAACATACAAGAAGAGAAGGGTGTGTGTCACAATCAAGAAGTACAGTGTGAACAAGCCACCCTACATTCAGATTCGACTCTTCACTGCAAAGGAGAACGAAGTCTTGAAGCAAGTTGCCTATGTCAACTATACTTTGAACGAATTCAAAGAACTTGCCCAAGTCTTGGGAGATTTTATGTTTGTTGAGAACTGTAATGTTCAATAATTTTGTTGTTGAGTGATGTTATTATAGTAATGTAATTCAAATATTCATCTTCTTGAATCATTTTTTAAAACTTCTTTGAGCTGAGCAGTATGAGTTGGAACATTGGTTTTTCAAGAAATTTTGTTTTAAAGCTTCAAAATAAATTGGGACTTTTTCATATCGTCCTACAAGAAAAGTCCCAGAAATTTTCACTAACAGTTTTGAAATCTCAAAATTTACCAAAATTGCAAGACTTGGATACAGAATCACAAACTTCTCAATTTGAGTGGACTTTGCATAATGGAAGACGAAAAATTTTTCTAAGTTATCGTTCAGATATTTAAAAAATAGATCTTATAGAGTATCGTAGAAAAGGAAACACTTGGAAGAACAATCAGAATTTTCAGTTGGAAAAAAAGAGTATGATAATTTGGTTGATTTCATCCCCTCAGTTTTGTCTTATGTAGAAACATTCAAAAAAATTTGTATCATTATTGACGAACGCACTGTAGAAAATGAACGTTCAGAAACTGAATGAAGTTCTCAGAAATTTTGATTTGATAAAGCATGACTTTTCATCAAATACAAAAAGAAAAAATTTTTTTCTTTGTACCTGTATTGTTTTGGACCCAAACATAAATTTGAAAGAAATGGACCAAAAATTTCCTTTTGGGGGTCTAATTTGATACGGAAATTCTTGTATGGATTAGTTTTTTGCAAATTCAAAAATTTTCAGACTTCATGCAATTTTACATGATGCAGCTGGATCTGTGAATTCTACTACTTATAAGGGACCTTGTTATTGTTATATTTTACCTAGATTTCCAAGTTCTTGTTTTCTTGGTCACGTGACTGGATTAATCTTTTGTTTATATGTTAAAATTTTGCTTCATCAGTATATGCATTGTTCGATTGTTAGTTATTCTAACAAAAATTTTCAGCGAAAACAGTTACCATCATGAGTCTAGTTGTTTTGGATATTGAGTGTATTGAAAACAAAATAGTTAAAGAGTTAGGACTTTATCAAAATGGACAAATTGTGGGATATTCCTTTCTTCCTCCCAAAAAATTCAAAGCAACATCTCAGTCTGCTTGGTGTACGAAGCATCTTCATGGAATCATTTGGAACAGTGGCCATGAAAAATATACTGAGCTTGAAAAAATATTGAAAAAACTAAAAGCTCCAGAAACGGAGTTTTTTGCAAAAGGTTATGAAAAATGTAAAATTCTGTCAGAAATTTTGGAAACAAAGGTTACAAACTTGGATGACTACGCATGTCCAAAAGTTCAGAATTTGATTTTCAAAGATGAAGAATATGATTGGAGGTGTAGCAACTACCCATTTCGTCATGCAAATACTCTTCACTGTGCAGAAAGAAAAGCATTTGCATACGGAACATGGACTCGATGTTTTTTTAATAAATTGTAAATTACCTTAATAATTTTGTATTATTGTATTTTTGAAATTTAAATGTTAGTCATTATCAATTTTTTCATTCCAGAGTTGAGATGGGTGATGAATGTGACAAGCAATTAAATTTAGGAAATTTTTGTTTTTGATGAGGAGAATCATGAACGAAAATCTTGGAAGTTTTTTGGACGTACGTGTAATAGATCTCTTTTAGTGTTTATATGCCAATTTTTTGTCATAGTTTTAATACTAGCATGTGCAATCGTTCGAATAATGTTATCCACTACATGTGAAGAAACAACTGTTTGGGTAGCAATTTAACAAGTACAGTCGGTTATATTTTACCTTCTCCAAAGCTATGAATAAAACAATTTCTAGCAAACAACGAGTTTTTATTTCGCTAGTTGGACCGAGTGGATCTGGAAAATCACATATTATTTTTGAGTGGTTAAAAATTGGTACATTTCAACCAAAGTTTGACAAAATTTTTTATTTTTATCAACATTATCAACCTCTTTATGGACAAATGCAAAGAAAAAACCTTAAGTTTATCCAAGGAGTTGACTTTGAACTGATTGAAAACCTTCCCAATAAAGGAACAAAATACCTGTTAATATTTGATGATTCTTGTGAAGAAATTTCAAATTCTAAGCAATTTGTAAAAGTTGCTACTGCTGGAAGACACAGGGGACTGAATACAATATATATTAAGCATAACTTGTTTTAAAGCAAATTGGGAAGAGATGTTGAGTTACAAAATACACATATAGTCCTTTTCAAGTCACCGAGAGATGTTTTACAAATCAATACATTAAGTCAACAACTAGGTCTAGGATCTCAATTGAAAGAGTGGTATCAAGATGCAACATCTACTTCTTATGGTCATTTACTCATTGATTTAACTCCAAAAACAGTTGATTCGCTAAGATATTGCACAAACAGTGGTTCAGTTCCATCAAAGTTTTATCTACCAGCAGGAACAGAAACTAAGTTTTTGGACGATGAGCATACAATACGTCTCTATACTCCCAATATTCCAAACATTTTCCCAAAAACTTCAAAAACAATTCATCCTCCATTGTCCAAAAAGTTTCATTCAATTCCTCAGCGAATGTCTAGTAAACTTACTACGAGGCGAGCTAAAGGATCTTCGAAAAGTAGACATAGTAAAATATCGACGAGAAATATCAGAACTCACACGAAGAAGAACTTCACTGCATAAAAGGAGAACTATTTTGAGCTCACCAAAAGGCTTACAATTAATATCTGTTATCACTCCTTTTGTCATTAAACGATTGACGTAGTATGGATCAGTTTGTTCTAATTCTTTACTCAATTTATCAATCACAAAGCACACTTCCAAAAAACCAAAATTGGAACAAAAGCAAGAAAAAGAGGAGATTGTACCAAAAAATTTTGATTCTATTTACAAGGCTGTAAATGCAAAGTTGAAAACGAGTAACAAAAAGCACCTTATTGATTTAATTTTGAACTCTCCTAGAATTAGACTAAGTCAGTCAGAAAATATCATATTAGATAATCGAGACACAAAAGAATCAGTTGTAGACTTTGTGTGTGCACTAAAACGAAAAAATACCGACTTTCCCGATATTTACTTTACCATTTTGGAAGCAACTCAAATTCCACCTAAACTTGTTGCCAACAAGAATGCCAAAGCGAAAGACAGAGGAACTTGGATCCCTTTCAAAATCTGAAAAAGGTAAGTCTGAACAGATTGTATTCTAGGGGTAGAGCTGCGTACGGTTCTGTGCGAAACTTGAGTAAAGCAAGCGGATTGTCAAAAAAGAAAGTAGAACAGTTTTTACAAACCAAGACATCGTATACAAAAATTGGTCCCCCAATCAGACGTTTTCGAAGGCTTCAAGCATTTTCAAAATATATAAATGAAATTTGGTGTATGGATTTGGCATTTGTGGACAAACTAGCGAGTCAAAACAAGGGAGTCAAATATTTATTGGTTGCTTTTGATGTTTTTTCGCGATTTGTCAGAGTTCAAACAATGAAAACTAAGTATGCCAAAGACACTTTGCAAGCTTTCAAAAAAATGAACTCTCAAAAAAACACTCCTGAAAAGCTTTGGGTTGATAAAGGAACGGAATATGGAGGAATTTTCAAAAAATTTTGCAAGGAAAAAAGCATTGAAGTTTACTCAACCATGAGTGAAACAAAAGCTGCATTTGCAGAGAGAGCCATTCAATCATTAAAACACATTATTTACCGCGACATAGAAGATCATGGTGAAAAATTCATTAACAAGTTGCCGCTATTTGTGTCTACAATGAATTGTCGCATCAATAGATCTATTGGGAAATCACCTAGAGATGTCAAGAATACTGATTTCCTCTCAATTTTGTACAATAAACCTCTAACAAGGTATAAGAAACTAAAATTCAAAGAGTGAGAATTTCAAAGAATGATATTCCGTTCCGAAAAAGATATAAACCACAATTTACAGATGAAATTTTTGAAATTTCGGCAGTCTCTACAAAAAAGCCTCCAACATACATCATCAGAGATCTCGACAAAGAGGAAATTCTTGGAAAATTTTATGAAAAAGAGCTTAGAAAATGTTCTGATTAAAGGTAAATCATTTTTAAACTAAAATTTTATCGATCAGTTGTCATGGATTCTTTCTCTATTGAGTTGGTTTCCAACGCTTCTTTTAATTGTTATCCGAATAATAGTCTTAGATCTTTTACAAATTTTCTACTTGAAAAAATACATTTCAAAGGAGAATGGGAGGTTGCTATTTCAGAAATATCATACCCTTCTTTGTACCAAAATGTTACAGAGGGAAAGTTTACATTCGTAGATGGAAGTGAAAGTTCTGAGGAGAAAAGAAAGATTGTACCGATGAACATTGAACCAGGATTGTATCCAAGTATTGTTGATATAGTTGTAGCCATGAACAACAAAAATCAAGAACGTCTAGGAGCTCAAGTTTTTGAACATAACGGAATCTATGTATCAGTTGATAAAATTACACAAAAAGTTGCTGTTCATTTACCTGAGAGTCAATCAGTGTTTATAATTCAGAGTGCTGATTTGAGCCACATTTTTGGTTGTGATTTAGACCAAAATCAAACAGGGGTTATAATGAAAGAAAAAGGTCTACATTATCCTCAGTATTCTTACGACATTATAAGAATTCATTCCCCAATGATATACTGTGATATTATAGAATATAACATAGTTAGTGATACAAAAACTCCCTTATTGCGTTGTATTCCATTTATCTCCAAAGTGAAGAGTGGAGATATAATTTCTACAGGACAGTACATGAATTATCAATCCTTTACAAATTTACAGTTTAAAAAGCTGTTGAAAAATTCTTTCCATAGTATCAAGATAGAACTAAGAGATATCACAGGCGAAAAAATTCCTTTTGTGTCCGTAGGAATCACTCGAGTTGTTCTCTTGTTCCGCAAGATTTCGAATAATCATTTTTGATTTAAACTTCATACGAAATGGTTGCTCAAAAATCAGCTGATTTCCCTATTTTTCGAGGACATGCAAGACTGCGTGGAAGAGGTTCTGGAGCTCTTGCGCAAACTCTTGGGAGAACTGCAATCCCCTTTATTAAAAAATATATAGTCCCAGCTGCAAAAAGAATTGGGGCAGATTTGTTTGAAATTGCTGCTCCAGAGATTGGGGAAGTTGTTAGTGGACGTAAAAAACTCAAAACATTTGCAAAAGATGTGGGGACAAAAACAGTTCGGAAACAATTGGGAGGTGGAAAAAAGAAATCTAAGCGTAAAACAGCTAGAACCAGATCCATTTCTCGAAAAAGCAGATCGAAAAACAGTCGCTCTCGCAAAGACATTTTTGACAATATAAAATGAGTTTAAACCAAAGCCATTTTCGGTACGGGGCTTTTACAAATTCTTCATTGGATATTTTTGATAAAGTCCCAGTTTTGGAAACAATTATGTCATCTTACACACAAGAAGTATTCCCCAGTACTTCTCTGGATGAAAGCAGTATTGAGTTTGAATTTGAAACAGATCGTAACCACTACTTGAATATGCGTGATACCCATCTTAGCTTAAAGCTTCAACTATTTAAAGGAAGATTGTTTGATGCTTTCAAAAAAGAAAAAGCAGAACATAAAGCAAAATCGGAGGAAGATTCAGATGAGGAACCACAAACTTACTTAACTTATGTAAACAATCTACTACATTCTCTATTCTCCAACTGTGAAGTTTATTTTAACAATACAATGGTTTACAATGCCAATGGATTATATCCTCATAAGGCACAGATATCGAACGAATTCAACTCGTCAGCAGTGAGTAATAAAGGAATTCTTGCTTGTCATGGATACAGTTTTGAAGAAAATCCTGATGCATTTGATATGTATCCATTCACTGATAGAGCAAATTCCTTGGGAACAGGGATAACTTTTTCACTCTATGGGAGGCTCGCCATTGATTTGTTTACTTGCGAAAAACTGTTGCTACCAAACACCAAAGTTCGAATTAAACTTATTCGAGCTAGACCTAATTTTTACATGTTATCTGACAATCCAAATGTCAGTCTGAAAATAGTTGATTGTTCGTTGTTTACTAGAAGAATTTTAGTTGCTGAACCTAATCATCAATACTTGAATGGAACCTGGAAAGAGAACCTGCTCAATACAATTACATGGAAACTATAGCAAGAACCTTTATCATTCCATCTCGTCAAAACCAGTTTATTCAGGAAAATGTTTTCAATAATGCCCCAATCAGAAGGATAGCTGTTGCAATGAATACAAATTTGGCTGTTGCGGGATCTTTTCATGAAAATCCTTTCAATTATCAACAATTTCATTTGAGAGAGCTTAGAATTATTCGGGGTGGAAGAGCAATTATTTCATTAGATACAACTTCTCCTTGTCGACCCTATGTTACACCAATGAAAGCAATGCAGTTTAATGAAGATTTTCCAGCTCTTCCTATAGACGATTTTCAAAATCACTATATTCTAGTTTTCGACTTGACTTCACTACAGGATGCCGCTGAACACTTGCATTATCCAGAACTTAGTGGAGAAAGCTTGAGATTAGAAATGTTTTTTCAGTTTCCCTTGGAGCAAGTAACGGAAGTGATAGTCTTGGGAGAAAGACTATCAAATGTTCAAATTGACAAATTCGGAACAGTCGCTAAAAATGTTTAGTTTTTTTGAGTTTTTAGGTTCCTATAAAAATATTGTAGCTTTTTTGGGACTTTTCATTGTGATTGTCTCTGTACTAAATATTTTGTTTTTCTTCAGACCTAAATCTCCAGAAACAGCAGCTAATGAATGCTGTTTAATTGAAAACCCAAGACATTTCTTCAACCTAGACTGTAAATCAGTGTTCAACAAATTTTGTCCAGTTCACAAGTTTTGTGTATGGGACTTTGTTGATTCAGTACCTAAATGCGAGTAAGTCAATAACTTTAGGATTTTCCATCCTAAATTAAAATATCATACTTTCTATTTCTTTGTTTTAGATGTAAATCAGCTAACATTTGCTAAAATGGATAATTTTTCACTTCTGCAAATTATTGAAAGAATTCCTGAACTCAGGTTCAAGTACATGGGATCTTACCCCTCTGATAAAGTACCTCAACTAACAAAATACTCTTTTGCAATTGTTAACTCAGCTCCAAGCAATGATAGAGGGGAGCACTGGATCATGATGGCTCGATTGAATAAAACTTACTATTTTGCTGATTCTTTGGGTCGGAAAAGAACAACTTATTCCTTTCTAACAAAAAAGTATCGGCGAATGGTTCCTCGAAAGCTACAAAAAACTGATAATTTGTGTGGATTTTACGCAATTTATTCAGCATTTCTCCCATTTTAAATTCTACCAGACAAACTTGAATAATATTCATGATGTCCATGTTTTGAATTTTATAAGTAATTTTATGTAAATTTGTAGTTTTTTCATTTGTAAATGTAAATTATGGCAGTAAGTTTACTATACGATGCAGTGATTTATATACTTTCTTTGTAATTTAAACTTTTTTCTCAAAAAACTTGACTTTTTTCGAAGTCTCTGTAGGTTCAGAATAGATTCAGATAGGTAGAAAGTAAAAGTATCTAATAGTTTTTTATTAGATCAAATTAAACAAAATCTTATCGTGTTTTGAATTTTTTCGAAAAAAATTTAAATTTTTTTGATAAAAATTCCAAGTTTTTGCACAAACACTCTTACCAATGACTTACCATCCACCAAAAAAAACTTAATATTTAATCTTATTTCTACACATAATTAACAATCATTTGTTCCCAATTAGGTAACGCGCGCCGAGATTTTTGCGAAAAAATTAGACAAAAACCAAAAAATTTCGTTTTTCTTACCATTATCTTACCATCACACAAACCATAAAACCTTACCATCGGTATTCCCTATCTTAATACATTGTAGACTCTATACCAAATCTTAATACATAGCATGGCGGACCGGAAATCTATAACGTATCTTAATACATGGGGTCCGCCATGCACCCCCCCCCCCCCCACTTAACCTCCAACATCTACTACTGCGTCTTGTATCCTAATAAAGCGACGAAATGATTTGCTTCATTTCAATTTGAAACTCAACAAGACTGCTCGTATCAGGGCAAAGCTCTGAATGTTCCCGCTGCCTTTTAAGGTTTATGGAGCAGTAAAAAAATTAAAGGAAATAAAACAAAATGGAAAATTTTTATGAAAATCATCCCCCCACACGCCATATAAAACACAAAAGGATAGAATTTGCTCCTTTTAACAAATCAATAATGGCAAATGAGCTTCTTTCAACCAATTTGGAACGATTTCTAAGAGGAATAAACTCTCCACTTACGCGCGTTAATTGTCCCAAATTGGCCTAAATGGCAATCTTTAAACCCCCATAACTTTACGAAAAATGGTCACAGGTAAAATATCTTTTTAAATTTGAGCTCAGGACAACAATACCTTTCGAATGATATAAAAAAAATTCCGCCAAAAATGGCTAGTTAAAAAGTCGAAATTTTTCTGAGGAAAAAACACCACCCCGAGCACAAATATTCCGTTACTTTCGTATCGAAAGTCGGAATAATAATCCGCCATTTAAGCCTGTTATAAAAACGCAACTAATCGCGCGCTAATAAATGCAAATTGGCCAATTTAGCCATCTTCAAATTCCCGTAATTTTACAAAAAGTAACGACAGTTAAAATAAATTTTTAATTTTCAGCTCAGAGCAAAATATTTTTCAGATGATATAAAAATATATTTAGTGCGTAGTTAAGAAGTTGAAAGTTGACTGAATAAAAACAAACACCCCAAGCATATTCCGCATTTTCTTCAAAAGTTGGAACATCAAGAGCAGACTGCTTGCTTCAATTCTATATGACATGGATTCAACATGTCATTTAGGATTTATATGACAAAATTTATTACTCGGTAATTATCCCAATTCGTTTAGTATTGGTCAAAATAGTTCTAAATTCAACCCCCTCTAATTTAAGAGCAGAAGTTGCGGTGAAACTTTTTTAGTTTGAGCTTTGGACATTAATAAAAACATTGAATATAAATAACAAGCAGCAGATGCCATTTTGTGCCCTTTTTGAGAAGGTTTGAACAAAAAATCACCCTTTTTGTGCGTTGTGTGCCTTTTGTAAAAGTTCCTGGCTGATCGGCTAAAAACAGCGTCGCAAAAAAATACGAACACAAAGAGCTTTATACCCTTAACACCTAATTTCAAAAAATGCCGCTGAAATGTTTTTCGAAAGTGATGAAAAAATTCTGTCCGGTGTTTTTTTCTGTGCGCGCTAAAGTTTTACATTTTGTGTGTTGTCAAAAAGTTATGTCAAAAGAAGCCCCTAAATTCACTCCTGATGCTGTCTGTATGTGACTTGTTGTTCAGTCGAAGAAGAGGAACAGTTTGTGTCTGTGGAGAGGGATTTGGAGAAGGAGGAGAAGGGAGAGAGGGAGAGTGAGTGGAGGAGTGCAGTACAGGCTGCATCACTCATTCAGGATCTCCCTCTCCTAGACCCAGAGAGACACTTCCAGTGAGTCATTATAATACACTTCCAAAACCAATCAAATTAGTAACCCGGGTCGAGCTCGGGGACTTATGTTGCGACCATTGCGACTTTGAGCGACCAAAATAATTGCGCGACTTCGGCCGACTAAAAAACATTTTGCAATTTTGCGCAATTCAAAAACAGTTTGTTGCGGCTTTGCACGAGCAAAGTGATTTGGGCGACTTTAGTTTACAAATTAGGGTCGATGTTTGCTATTTATGTTTCGATCGACTCGACCAAAAAATGTAATGTTTCGACCATCTTGACCCAGGCTCCATACCTTTCGACCGACTCGTAATTAATTGTTTTCGGCGTTGGACAATTTTTTTCTCAAATTTTTTTGCGAAGAACTCTGTCTTAAAAATTATCAGATAGCAAGAATTTTGGCATTTACTTTATAATTAAATTCTTAATAATATTTATTTACTTTCCAGCCAAAGTTTACATTTTACAATTTTACAACTTAAATTTACAACAATTTAGTTCGGCTTGAGAGAATACCAAAAAGGCATCAACCTGTCGAGTGGCATATCCATGAGCAAAGTATATTAATCTACTTTTTTAAACTTAATCATATAGACAAAAACTTCTTCAAATATTAAAAAACTGATAGAAAAGTTGCTTTTTGGTGTTGTCTTACAATCAAAATGAGATGATCGAAAAATTACGTAACAAAGGGATGGAAGATTACTATAACACTCTTCATTTTCACAAATATAGATGTCTCTTATTTTATGAAAAAACGAGTCCAAATTCTCATTGGTAGTGGATAACGATATAAGAAAAAAATTTTAGCCAAATGTAAGAAAATAAAAATATGTAGGTTAAGTATGCAAATAAAAATCCTATTATCAATTTTTTTAAAATCTTTTACTAAGCTGATGTCGGCTGCGAACATTTTTTTTATGTTTCCTGTGTTGATAGTATCTGTTATCTCCAGTTCATTTACGTGTTCCTGAAATTTTTCAATGCCACAAGATCGTCGTATAATTTTCCCCATGTTTTTAAAAAAGCTTATTAACATGTAAATCTTGAACATGTACAACATTATGTTTGTCTCAAATTTGATTCAGATTTTCCCACTTTTTAATTCTGAAACAATTCCTTTTCTTGAGATTTAGCTGGCTTTCTATTTTTTAAAAGTCCGTCTTATTGCGCCATATATCAGTACACTATTTTAATAAATTGCTTGACTATACGTTCTGTATATCTTGAGCAGTCCGTCTTTTTGTGCCACAAATCAGTACACTAAATTAATGTATTGGTTGAATATACGTTGTGTATATCTTGAGCAGCCGTCTTGTTGTGCCACAGACCAGTACATTATGTTAATATATTGTTCGAAAATACGTTTTGTATAGCTTGAGCAGTGTAGATTTGTTAGATTAATATCTGAGTTGATAATTTTTTTCCTGTTATATTCTGAGGTGGCTGTTTTATGGTTGTTGGTGGTAAGCTTATTCTCCAAAAAACAATTTTCATTTCTATTTCCTTAGTTGTATACAATGGGCAACCATCAGCAAACAGTACATTTTTTATTATGCCCACAGACGTTCAGCACATCAATTACTTACATCAAAATCACAATGAAACCTGGACTGACTCTTGTGGTACACCTTAATCAACTGTTTTAGTGTCTGAATTATTACAACTAACGTACTGCTTACGATTTTAAAAGTATGATCTGAAGAAAGTAACAAATGTACCTCGTAAACCATATCGGTCGCGTTTTCTGATCATTTGTGTCGAACGGCTTTTGTGCGATCTATGAAAGTACACACAGAGCCAACATTATCTTCTAAATTCTCCATTTTTTGTTCAGTGAGTTCCAAGATAGCATCAACTGGGCTTGTTTATTTTGAAATCCCTTCTGACATTCCGATAACGCAGCATTTATCCGGAAAACGTCTCGAACTATTTCAAATAAATGTTTTGAAAACTTTTCTCATAATTGGTAGAGTGGATATAGGTCTGTAGTTGACACAATCTGACACTGGAATTTATCAAACTTTAGCAACCTTAAAAACTGAACGAAATTAAGATAATTGAACAAATTGATTAAATTTAACCCAAACCTTAGTAGGTTGCTTTTCAAAATTTCAATTGTCACCTGTCGTATTAGACACATCAAAATTCATGTCTCCATATACAGTGTGAATATCTTCAGGTTGCATTTTCAACACAAACAGATAAGCCTGTAATTGATCAAGAAAGTTACAATTTTTCTTTTGAGGTGTTTTACGGACAACAGTTAGAAAATTTTTCTCTCCGCTGTTTTACCATAGTGCCGTCGAAACTTGCAACTCGTCCTAAATTAGTTCTTTAAGTTTATCATACGAATTACCTTCATTTACGTAGGGAGCAAGACCTTTGCCTCTGTTCCTATTCACTGTTTTTTCTACTGGTAACTTGTCAGCTTGAAAGTACCAATCTCCACTTAGTAATTCAGTCATGTTTCATTAAGAGCTCTAATTTGCGGCTTATTTGGTCTAGTTTCAAGAAAAAAAGACATTCAGCTTTACGTGTTACTTCTTTTTTCCTAAGTTTTTTCTATTGTGTAAATGGCCAAATACTTCTACAGAGTGATTTTTTACTTTTTCGGCTTATAGTTTCAGAAGCATCCTTTTGCAATTTTATTCAGCTTTATTTTGTTCTAAAGTGATTTGATCATCAGACTGCTGAGAATCGCAATCTGTTTCAAGTTATAACGTCCAGTTATTTCTGTCAGTTTTGTTTATATTTTGAAAGTTTTTTGAGTTTTTTTTTGTTCAACCATAAATGCTGAAAATAGCAACTATGGGTCTTATTTAGCTTAGACACTTCTCATTCTGGTTGCTGATAACAGCAACCAGGAAAGATGTTTGCTTGTGAACAAACTAACTTGCTGAAAATCGCAACTATACAAAGAGAGTAATTCGAAAAGTTAACGGAAAATGAAAACAGAAAACTAAGATTTAAGGTACACGTCTTTTTCAAGAAGTAAACTAATTTGAAAACAGAAAACTAAGAATTACGTTGGAGGTCTTTTTCAAGAACTAAGCTTAAGTTGCAGTATTATTTAAAAGATTTTGCAGTGAACAAAAAAATACATAAAAAACTAATTTTAAAGAAAGAGAAGATACTTAGAACTTAGTTGCTGAGACTTGCAACTAGCCTCAACTTCAAACATTCTTCGCCTGTTTTGCCTTTTTTGCTTTTTGCGTTTTAAAGACCACTTAATTAATTGTTATAAGACTGAACTTAAATACCTTGTTTATTATACCATGTTTTATGTGGTGCGTTTTAAGTCGGTTTCTTTTTTCAAACCATATTAAACGACAAAAGCAAAAGAAACAAGAATAGAAGAACTCGATCGTTTCTAGGCGAATAGTAGAAAATGGATTTTTCTATGGATGAGACATTTTGGAGAAGAACAAACATATACTGCTCCAATCTCCTTAAACTAGAGTTCAATAGAGATAAGAGTCTTCGGTTTTCCCTGTTCGTATTTTTTTTTACTTTGGCAGAAAAACTAGCACACAGATTCATGATTTTCTCCGTATTTTCTATTTCGGATGCACCGCGTTTAAATTTTGTCGCCTATTAGCCATGAGTTGTTTTTGTAGCTTTTTGCTTAGTTTTTAAATCGTCCATTTGATCGACTTTTGCATATCGAGCTGGCCCACGGTCATTTTCACACAAAACCAACACGCTGCAATTCCAAGAAGATTTAATGAAATAATTTTTGATTGCCTCTTGGTTTTTGTTTGATTCAGTAGAAGGGAGACGCTCGTTCTAGTATGTTTTCTTCTCAATCAATTTGTTGCTTTTACGATTCAAAATTTTTCGTACCTTGTAATTTTCAAACTTGTCTTTCAACCTGACAAAATTTACAAAAACCGTAGCGTTCAATCCATGTGATAAATTTTCAGTACCCGGCCTAATGTGATACTAATTCAGTGATCTCCCGTAACGTCAGTGTTTCCTAAATCTCGAAAAAATACCTGCAAATCACCAAACTTTGGTTTTTTTTTCGTAAAAACCACCCAAACATTTTCTCAGATCATGTGGAGGATTTTTGATTAGGATGGAACCCTAACTGGTATAACGTTCCCGTACCCTCAACCGATGGTCCAAATTATACCAAAGAGTTTGCAAATCGCTCAAATTTTCTACAAGGTCACTCTTACCAGATACCAAAATGTTTGCCATCGTCAGCAACGCCTCTCTCACACTCTTATCCGTAACCTGATTATTGATATCATTCATCTGCTGTGGAAAATTCAGGATGCAAAAAACACTTTTAAATACAATAAGTAATAATAATAATTGAATTTAAGGTCTTTTTGTTAATTGTCTTTTTGTTAATTGAAACAACGTAACTCAAGTTTAAAATCGGCCGTTAAAAATTTTTAGGAAGATTTTTTGCTTTTAGAGGTCCAGAAAAATTCAAATGTTTCTCATAGCTGTTTCTTTTTTTTTCATTTGCTTTTTCTTCAATATTCATTATTTTGGAAAATACTACACGGAAAGAGTATTTTGGCCGAGTAAAGTACTGTGTTATTTTTATATGTTGCTTTCCTATTACCTTGACTACGAAAAGTGTTATGCGCCCTCGTAGTTTCTACAACGATCCACCTCTAGAGCTGGACTTGATCACTTTTCTCTCATACGCCTGGAGACAAAGCAGAGTAAGGGAGTGGGAGGGGGACACAGATGGTGAAGCGGTGGGGGTGGGGGAGGAGATGTTCGCTAGTGGATATGAGTCCAGAGGGGACACCTCTCTGGTCAAGGGGGCCAATGGGCAGTGGCCAACTGACTGGATGAATCTCATAGTTAATGCATTATTCAATCTTTAATCTGATTGAGTTTACGGGGATGAATCACATTTCATTATTTAAAAAAAACTTTTTTGAGGATTTCGGGAAAGAAAAATCTTAATGGGGAAATAGCATGTTGGGGAAAGGTTTTTCCAAAAAGATCTATTTCTTTCAAAAGAATTTATTGCGCGTTTTAAAAGGATCTTTTTGATTGAAGCAATTTACATGACTTTTTTTTTGGCTTATATCAGTTTTCGGAAAAACAGAAGCGTTAAAAATGATAATAAGGTTGTCGGTTACTCAGTAATGAGGTGCGAGGATGCAATGCATTTCAGGAGTTCCCAGTTGAGAAGTTTGTGTCCGATAGAGTGTGTCAAACTGACTCGGACAGTTGTGACTGGAAGACCCTGGTCAGGGCAGTTGCCAGACACCTATCCACAGAAATGAACATGGAGGGGAGCACAAATGGTGCGATGACAGGTAGCAATGCGGCCTTTCTAACAGTGTCGCTTCTCTACCAGCAGATTAGTCTAGTGTACCACGTCATCAAGTGCGCCAATTTGGAGGTTGGAAGAATATTTTGGTACCTTTTAGAACTTATTTTTGAAAGAAGATTTTGACTAAGAAAAACTTGACCGACATTAATTAAAGCCATTTATGCGTTTTAATCCAAATTCTCCGTAATGTTTACTGTAGCTTGGATCAGGGGCGGATCTAGGATTTTCTCGAGGGGGGGGGGGGGTGGCGGCGGATTTTCAAAAACTTTTAACGACCTTTTTTTTTTAGGTCGACCAAATAGATTTTTCGAGCTCTCCCAAAGCATTGTTTTGCCCCTTTTATGAGAAAATTATCTGCGCCGCAGGCAAAATTTTGAAAAAACAGTCAAAAAAAGTCGTTTTTTGGCACTTTTTGAAAAAAATTTGACAAAAAATCGCGTTTGGGTCGGTCGGCTAAAAATGAATTTCTTAAAAATTATCAAAGGGGGGACCCTTTTGGTCGGCAGGGGGTCGAATTCCTGAGAAAAGGGGCGTCCCCCCCCCCTAAATCCGCCCCTGGCTTGGTTATCTTGTCGAGAATTTTTTTACTCTGGAGTTGACTTAAGGGCTAGCTTTGAAAAAAACGTTCATAAACCAAACCATGTTCTTTGAGTGTTTTTGATGATTTTTTGAGCTTTGTTCAACGTTTTTGGTTGAACTTTAAAGTTTCTGACTATGAATTGAATTCCTCAAATATTGGCAGGAAGAGCACTGTCCACAGCCCTGCCAATCAAGTGCGGACCCATGTGCCTCGCAGACAGGAACAAGATGTCAAACTGTCACACCCGTAGGAGCTCAGCTGATGAAAAGATTACACCAGGAGTGTCTGCAAAAAGACCAAGGGCCAATGCTGCTCATCAACAACATCAGAACACACAAGTCAGTTCCAACTCATTTTTTGAGTCTGGTAGCAAATTAATAGATTGTGATGACACCAAATTAACGGCACAACATGTTTTTGGAATGTTTTAAATTGCCTATTACGTTTAAATATCCGGGTTGGCCAAAAATCGCCATTCTTAAAGCTTCTTACAAAAGTAGGACCTACGAATGTTACATGGGTTTTAATTTCTTATGAGAAAGTTGTAAAATAGATAAGAACTTTTCTACAACAATTTTTCAACTTCTCATTACTATTTTCTAAAAAATTTTCCTAGAACCAGTGAAAAGTTCTCCGCTGTCGCAAAGTATTCTAACGGAAACTCCCAGGCGAGTTTTAACAACTCGCAACTTGTTTTTAATGAAGTAACCATCAATATTTTACAGTGTGTTTTTGCTAATTTCCAATAACATCTGAGCCTTACATTCAAAATGTCTAAATTTATATGACATTAAATTTTTGACAATTTCTGTTTGTCAAAGCTGATTTTTATTGTCTCAATTTTTTTTCGGAAATTTTTGTTCGAAATGTGTACATTATAGCCACAACTGAAAATTTTTACTAAATTTGAAAAAACTAAAATTGCTCAAAACTGATTTGTATCCAAACTTTCGGATATAAAACACATTCAAAATGTTTTTGGCAATTTATCGCTTTTCTTTAATTTTTTTTGTGGGAAAGCATTGCTTCTTTAGAACTTGTAAGACAGCGTAAATTCTCTAAATCTTATGATATTTTTGTATGATGGTTAACCCAGATAGGACTAAAGTTACCACACAAAAGTCCCGAATTGCCCTGGTAATCTGAAAAAAAAATCTATTGAGATCTAAATCTGACATCTGAAATTTTTTTTGTTATTATAGGTTCAAAAATTTTATTATGCAAACACAGATTTTGCTAAATCAAATTTTGTAGTACTTTGTAGTTTCTGCCCTCAAAATTTGTTCCCTCAAAATCAGAAGCTTCGGAACAAGCACCAAAGCATTAATAGTTGAGGTTTGATAGGTTTGTAAATTAGGTGGTTTACAATTATAATTAAAAACTGTTACCCGAAATTCTTCCCTCTAATTAATCTAATTATAATAAAATATAGCAGACAAAGTGAAGAACTGAAAATTACCAGTCTTAATCAAAAAGCACATATTATATAAAATAAAGTCAAAAAGTCTATTTAATGAGCGTGAATTTGTCTGAAAAAACCAAGCACCTCCAGCAGAAGTTTTTTTCACTTTTTCTTAAGTAGGAAAATCCAAGAATTGATCAATTTGACAACGGAAATCACTTTTCTCTCATTTCAGCACGTAAAAATTGTGTCAAAAACCTAACTCACAAAAAGATCACCCGTATTTGACTAAATGGTTGGCTTACTGGCATTGCCTGTAGTTTGGCATTAGTTATTCATCGGCCAAGAGATGCTTGCTTTGAAAATTTTTTAGGCTGTCTTTCCGGATACGAGCCTTTCAAGTATCTTTCAGTGTGCTTCTATACACCAATTGAGAACTGAAATGCCAAAAAAAATTGTGACAACTTTCAAAGAAAGGAAGGAACATGTTCGATCGAGGTGGTTTTTATAAAAACCAATGTAGGCATTCGAAATCGTATTTTTTTTCATGAAAAATTTTATCTATCATTGAGGCTATCCTATCGACTACTTTTGTTCAAATAATGAAAAAAAAATTCCTGAAATTTTCATTGGGTAATGTCTGATCGATCTGTTTGAAAAAAAGTTTTGGACTAAATTTGCGCGCTATAAAGATTTCAACAAAGTGTTGTAAGCGTAACGAATTATTTATGAGTGGAGAATTATGCTGCGCTAAAGAATTTTCAATTAATTGAATTGAGGATAGCTAATTGATCCTTTTAACTCCCCTATTTGATTGTCTGTGCGCCTTTTTAACACTTATTTCATGTCGGCTGTTTGGGAACAAAAAACAAACAAAAAAAACACTTCAGGTTATCAAAAAAATTTTAATCAAAACGTTTTGAGACCATTTATAGGGCAGTCTGAATTTTCAGGGTTTTGCATTTATATGCGAGCAGTCTTGTAGTTCCGACTTTCGATACGAAACTAACGGAATATTTCTGCTCGGGTGGGTTTTTTTTTCTTCAAAGAAATTTCGACTTTTTAACTAGCTATTTTTGACGGAATTTTTTTATATCATTCAAAAGCCATTGTTGTCCTGGCTTAAATTTGAAAAGATATTTTACTGTGATCATTTTTCGTAAAGTAATGAGGGTTTAAAGATTGCCATTTTGGCCAATTTGGGACAATTAACGCGCGATATTATTCGCGCTAATAACGCTTAAGCGGAGATTGAATCCGTCTTATAAATCGTTCCAAATTGCTTAAACGAAGATTATTTTCCATAATTGATTTGTTACCACGAGCGAAATCTATTTTTTTTTTATATGGCGTGTGGGGGGGTGATTTTTATAGAGTTTTTCATTTTATTTTATTTAATTTAATTTTTTTTGTTGTTTATGTTATTACTGCTCCATGAACCTTAAAAGGCAGTCGGAACTTTCAGGGCTTCGCCCTGATTCGAGCAGTCTTTTTGTTCCGACTTTTGATACGAAAGTAACGGAATATTTGTGCTCGAGGTGGGTTTCTTTTTTTCTTCAGACAAATTTGGACTTATTAACTAGCCATTTTTGAAGGAACGATTTATTTCATTCGAAAACCATCATTGTCTTGAGCGTAAATTTGAAAAAATATTTTCTGTGATCAATTTTTGTAAAGTTATGAGGGTTTAAAGATTGCCATTTTGGCCATTTTGACCGTTTTGGGACAATTAACGCGCGATAGAATTCGCGCCATTAACGCGTAAGCGGAGATTTAATCCGTCTTCGAAATCGTTCCAAATTGGCTGAAAGAAGCCTATTTGCCATAATTGATTTTTTACAAGGAGCAAAATGTTTTGTTTTGTATTTTATATGGCGTGTGGGAGGATGATTTTCATCTAGAAATCTTCAGATTTAAAAAAAAATT
This sequence comes from Symsagittifera roscoffensis, assembly GCF_963678635.1. Taxonomy (NCBI): domain Eukaryota; kingdom Metazoa; phylum Xenacoelomorpha; order Acoela; family Convolutidae; genus Symsagittifera; species Symsagittifera roscoffensis. The sequence goes on from NW_026970898.1 coordinate 35,153, forward strand.
TCATTTATTTTTTCATTTAATTTTTTTTAATGTTGTTTATGTTATTACTGCTCCATAAACAATATAAGGCAGTCGGAACTTTCAGGGCTTTGACATGATACGAGCAGTCTTGTGTTGGATTTTTATTTCAAACATAATCGAATATAATGGATTATCTTGGCAAAAATAATCAATTCCAGTAGCAAAAAATGGATTATAATGGATTATTTTTGTCTCGGGGATCCATTATAATCAATTAGAATCCATGGGCGCTCGGTGCGGGAGGTATGGGGCCCGTATAAGTCCACGTCTCAGGAGTGGCTGGTCTTGGTTTTGCATGATTAGGAGTGTATGCAATGGAAGAAGTAGGCGATTCTTAGCGTCAATTAGTTAAATTTAGTCCCAGTGTTTTGAAGCCAAAGAACTGGAGTTCTTGGGAGCAGGCCTTTTTGACAAGAACAAGTTTGAATTTGAAGTCAAGGCTCAATTTCACAAAGCATTGAGCAAGTTTGTGTAAAATGTGACAGATTGAGGTAGTTCAGTTACATTTGAGAGATTCTGCGGATATGATCGAAAGATTTGAGGCCCTCATCGTCCAAAGGCTCTCCCTTTTATGACCATTTTATCAAATTTTAGCCAAAAATTTTTTCATTATGTTATGATCATTCCCAAAATCCAACCTTTTTTTAAATGCATGTATGAATTTCAACGCAGATAAAAAGTTCAATTGTTCCTACTCAAAATGGTTTATTGTTCCGACTTTCGATACGAAAGTAACGGAATATTTGAACTCAGGGTGGGTTTTTTTTTGCTTCAGACAAATTTCGACTTTTTGACTAGCCAGTTTTGACGGAAATTTATATCCTTCAAAAAGTATTGTTGTCCTGTGCTTAAATTTGAAAAAATACTTCACCTGTGATAATTTTTCGTAAAGTTATGGGGTTTTAAAGATTGCCATTTTGGCGAATTTGGGACAACTAACGTGCGATATATTTCACGCTATTAACGCGTAAGCGGAGATTTAATTCGTCTTAGAAATCGTTCCAAATTGGTTGAAAGAAGCTTATTCGCCATCATTGATTTGTTACAAGGAGCGAAATCTATTCTTTTGTACGTTATATGGCGTGTGGGGAAATGATTTTCATTAAAAAAATTCAAATGTTAGAAATTTTTTTTTTCATTTTGTTTCATTACATTTAATTTTATTTATGTTATTACTGCCCCATAAACCTTAAAAGGCAGTCGGAACTTTCAGGGCTTCGCCCTGATACGAGCAGTCTTGTTAGATTTAGTCTTGCTGTCTACTTATTAAAGGATCACTCATTAGTTTTATCAACTAAGCCCTATCAAATTTCGGTTTTTGAATTCAAAATTCGGTCTTTTAATTTTTCAAAATCTTTCAAAAATTGTGCCAGAGTGCGACAATTCTTTCGAGTGGTTTTACCAACCGATGTTTGTTCTGCAGATGTGTCTGTGAGGATGGCCTAATATCGGTTACTAGTCTTCTCAACAGTAGTAGCGATGAGCCATCAGCCTTCTCAACGACCAACATGAGCAAAAGCCAGTCTGGTGGCCGCAAGAAGGGGAAGATAAAATCAACCATAAGTGAGAACCACTTACAGTTGAGTTTGTTCATCCAAAACAAAGTGTCGCAGGGAGTGTATTGCGTGAAACCCACTGAAGTTCCGCCTGCAAAATGGAAACTTGAGTTATGATAAAAAAATTTAACCAAGACCAACTTATAAGTAAATTCAAATCTTATTGCTATTTTCATGAGCGGTCAAAATTACGGATTCAGGTCTTTGGAGTTGGTACGTTTTTCTGAAAACTCGACAAGAACTTCGAATCTCCCGTGTTGACCTCCATAGACCAAAAATGCTAATGAAACAATTCCATAAACTAAGTCTATGAAAAAATACTAACCATACAAATTTCATAAATTTTGCTACAGAATTAAAACATTGCAGGCTCTTTCCAATACATTTTTAATGCGAGACGGCCAAACCTTTGGTTACTACGTTTGATAACCAAGGTTTATGTCATTTGTGTTTGGTTACGAACATAACCAAAGATTGTTGAGAAATTAAAAAGCAAAAAATCAATATTTTTGGTTTATGGAAAAATGCTAGTCATACAATTTCCATATATGAAAAAATACTAATCATAGACCTTTCATGCAATTTTCTGTACTTATGGAATTGCATGAAAAATGTATGATTAGCATTTTCCATATATGAAAATTGTATGACTAGTATTTTTGGTCAACCCGGGCTATCAGCATTTATGTAATCATGGTCACTGTGGCTCTCAGAAAAATCATTAAATATTTGCCCTATTGTTATAATTCCACATTCAACTGCCTGGTGGGACAGCAATCAGTCCTGCCGCGCTCCTGTTTCGTGCCTCATTTATCCCTGCTTATTTGAGCACTTGCTACTAGGAACTAGGTCGAATATTGCGTTTGCTTTCCTGTCTGCTATTTTTCCACACGATAGAAACTGCAGTATGGCATTCTTTTCTCACTATTGACTATGCGCATGCATATACATTCAATGAGCATTTATGGTTTACCACGTATAACTTGGAACGACCACCACCACCACCACTACGCGTATTTGCTCTGTACATTCATTCTCTTCTCTTCTCTTCAGCTACAACGCTCTCTCAATCGCTTCTTTTGCACTCTTTAGCTGCAGATTTGTATATTCTACAACTTAAACAATTCTGTCGTGACTAAGATTTGATTACTAACACCTTATTTCCAAAATTGAGATTTTTCAATGAGGAAAGTGGATTAATCGATCGATCGAAAATACTCCAATTGCAATTCAAACTCAATATTTTCACAAAAAAAACCAGCAGTAAAAAATGGATAAAAATCTATTATTCGAAGAAAAATAGAGAGCAATCGGATTAATTTAATACCTTTCGTTTTATTACGAGGCACGAACGTGTGCGGCACAGGCGGATTTAGGGGGCGGTCGCCCTCACCAACCAAAGGGTCCCCCTGTGGTATTATTTTTTGACATCCATTTTCAGACGACCAACCCTAAAACTTTTCTAAAGATGCTTTTGGCGCCAATATATGCTAATTTTGCGCACCAAAAAAAATTTTCGGTCAAAATTTTCCAAAGAATGCTCAATAACGGCATTTTTGCCGTTGTTTACAAAATTTGCCTGCGGAGCATTTTTTATTTCAAAATAAGGTCTTTATGATGTTCTGGGACCGCTCAGAAAATCAATTTGGTCGTCCTAAAAAAACGAAAAATTATTGAAAATCAGCTTCCTTTAAGAAAATCATACATCCGCCCCTGGTGTGAAGACTTTTATATAGTTATTGGTGATTTTTTGTTTGTTAATTTTTTTTGGAAATAATACATAAAACTTGCTCACGCTCCAATTTGACTTTTCGCAGTTTGACTTTGATTTTTTTAAGTTCAATTCATTTCTTTTGTTCAATTCAAGAAGGCAAACTCGAAAAAGGTTGTTGGCTTCTGGTTTCGAAAATGAATATTAATTTTCAAGTTTTCATGCGTAATAAAAACTTGCTTTTTGATAGCTTTTTTTTCAAATCGGACAATTTTGATCAAAAAAATTCACTTACAATTGGTTCTGGAAAATCAAAGAAATTATACATTTTTTGAGATTCGAAAGTTAATTTTTTTTTCAAAAAATAAGTCAGTTTTTTTCTGTAAATAAAAGTGTTGATATTATCAATTGACAAAATTAGTTAAGTAGATGCGAGTATAAATTTTTCTTTTTCTCAATTAGTGTAGTTTCTTGTGTGGGTTGTTTTTTGTGCGTGTAAGAGGCCAAACTGTGCTGTGCACTGATGTACATTTTGTCGGCACATTAGTTTTGTTGCAGATTCCGCAACGGTCGAATGAAGGTAGTTGTTCCGGATTCCGCAGATGATAGCGGACTTCGCAAATGTAAGTGCATTCGGCAAATATAAGTAAAATTCCGCTTACAATTTGCGGATTCTGCCCACAATATGCGGAGTCTGCTGACAATTTGTGGATTACGCTTACATTTTGCGGATTCCCATTTACAGTTGCGACTTCCACGACAGCCTAAGTTTACCCGATATGCTTAAGTTCCACGATATTATTATTTGTTTGTGGATTCCACAAACTGTTCCGGAATCCGCAAATTTTGTTGCCGGTCCCAAAATTTTTGGTTGAGGATACCGCAAAGTTGCCTGTTTTTTTTTAGCAAGTTTGAGCAATCCAGTGTTTTAGCTATTTATTCGGGGAATCCAAAACAGCAAAAAAGACCAGAGAAAAACAGCAATGG
>NW_026970899.1:0-18000 GCF_963678635.1 Symsagittifera roscoffensis
CGGCCAAATGGAATGAGGTAGAAAATTAACCGAGGTTTGGTTAACCGCCTCAAAATATTTTAAAAAATCCGTTTTTTGCACACTTAAATTTATTTTCGAATATGCTGGAATAATCAACCCATATTTGGTGCCAAATTTTAGGGCCCTTAGAAGAAAAAAATGTGATCGAAAAATATGTCGCGGTTGAAAGGTATTCAACTTAAATAATTTTCATCCTTTGACTATCTAATAACTGAAAGGTTTTAATTTTTCAATTTTTTTTCTGCCAGATTGTGAACCTCAAACAGAGTTCTTGTGTGAGTTCCAACACAAGTGCATAAACTCCAGCTGGGTCTGTGACGGGATCCAAGACTGTTACAAGGGGGAGGACGAGTCCCCCAAAACATGCCCCCATAGATACAGCAACCCCGCAGAAGCCCCCCTCGTCCCCAAACTCCAACAAAATAAGGATGGCTGCACTATCATTGCCGACAAAGGAGGGGGACAGAGCATGCAACGAAGAGAGGTCAAGGTCACCAATGCAAAGGTCAAAGGTCAAATAGATTTGAACTATGAGGAATACACTGCCAAACAGTTAGACTGGCCCTGTGGCCTGGACCCGAGTCCGATTAAATCGGCCGATAAAAAATGCACTCGTTGCAGTAAAATTGTATTGTTTGTAGTCACAATTGTTGTCATACATCTACATAAAGACAATTTTGAATTCAAGTACTGAATTTCTATAAAATTGTATTTGTTTCCAATGACAGAATATGATTCAACCTCAAACTTATTACTGTTGCAGCATAGCGTGCAGATAGTTCACTGCAAATTGTTTCTAGGTTGTAATAGTACTTCTGAAAGCTTTTTAGGAAGGCTTTAAAAAACAGTTAGAAACCATTAAGAAACAAAATAAATTTTTTTTGTCTTTGTGTTGAAAAAAGGTTACGCTGTCACTAAATAACCGGACATTAGAGTTTTTCAGCTTATTGGTGGGAAAACTAGAAAATTATTGGGATATTTTTTGTTATGTTGATCTATTCTTGCTATGTTGATTAGAAGATTAATAAGTTTACAAACAAGTTGTTCTTTATTGAGTTCTTACTTATTTGACGGTTTACCAATACGTTCGGATTGGGTATTATTAGGACATCATACGTTACGCTATGACATGGCGCAGCCAGCAGGATTCTGATTTTTCTTGTAGTAGAGTTCGGACTTCTATCCCGTCCTTTGCGAAGACTGCCACTTCTACTATCGCAGCCCATTTTGACCATTCTAATTGCGGTTCTGCAGAGGCTCTTTCCCAGAATGGATTGATGCTAAGTGATTTTTTTATGTTTTCGCAAAGGACGGGATATAAGTCCACAATCTACTACGAAAAAAATCTGCATTAGCGGACCCACCAGAACCAGTTCTGGAAGTAGAAAGTCATGGAGAAAAAGAAGCACAACAGAAAAACCGAGTAGTATGAAACCAAGAAAAGAGAATTGGATGGGAAAACAGATGTCACAAAGACCGCGAAAAAAGCGTATTGTGTAACTCAGTCGCATGGAACGAAGCCAAACCAAAGGTGAGAAACTACCTATTTTATGCTTGGGCACGGAAGGTCAAAGACAAGTAAAACAAAAACGACCAGGATTATACCTACAATCCACAACAACAAAAGCTCTGATGCGAGTGCTTGAGGGCAATTTTATTACACATTGAATAATCGCTTTCGAACGATATAATTTTATATGCCCTAAGCAAAGAAAAAAAATTGTAGAGCACTTTCATGCAGACCTGGCATATTTCGACTCAAGAGCAGATTGTTAAGACCGAGAAGACGAATTGGTACGTGATATATTCACAGCACACATGCATCACGAAAAAATAGCAGAAGAACTCCTGGCAGAAACTCGATCGCCACAAGACCCATACGATTATGCCATCCGCTGGGAAAAAGGTATCGAATATAGTAAAACTATAAGTGAAACCCATTCAGACTTCACAAAGGAGTTCACAAAACCAAAAAAAAACGCCCAACAAAAACAATGCTACAAGTGTGGCAAAACGTTCGGCCCATTCATTTACAATCATGCCCGGCGAAAGACAAAATCGCGGACACTTCGCAAAAGTGTGCAGGTCTGCAAACGTTAACTTCTTACACATTAACGATTAAGAGGGACCAACTTAAGAAGACGACCACACAAACGATGCAGAAGAAAATGATTCAGTCGCTTTTGCCAAACTCACATCAAATAATGGATGGAAACAACTGCAAAGAGATAATTTCTCTGTAAGCGCAATATCTGAAGCTTTCGTAATAGAAAATTTGGCAAAATTAACAGACAACGACCTGAACGCAAATATCGTAAAACTTAAAACAAAATCAGAGGCGATATTCGTTATCTTATCACTGACTGCGGAAACCGAATGTCCTTCTTGAACCAAGGCACTTCAAATTTTTTTGCGGTTAAATGACAATGCAACAACATTCAAATAAATCCCTCCGGAAGATGCCGCACGAAACTTGGCATGCTACAATTGAAAATTTTATATCTCGAAAGGACGATTTATTATCGCAATCAAATCCGGTAGATAGACCATTCGATCAGCCCCATTTATCAAAGTCGACGACCAAAAAGCAAATATCATCGGGCGAACTTACTACAACAAAAACGCATTAGACTGGTTCAAGAGAAACCTAAATTTTACCAGGTGCTAAATACAAATGAACTAAAGAAGTAGACCACACAAACGACGCAGAAGAAAATGATTCAGTCGCTTTTGCCAAACTCACATCAAATAATGAATGGAAACAACAGCAAAGAGATAATTTCTCTGTAAGCGTGGATAATCAAACGCGGAAATCAAACGGGTAAAGGACAATTTTAAGCCAAGGCAACAGAAGGGGCGTCGAATCAACTCATCTGCGAGAAAGGGTGAAAAAAGAATTGAACAAAATGATAGAAGAGAAACTCATTGTGAAACCTTGACAAAAGTTCGGATAAACATTGTATTAGTCTGATCGTAATCACAGTGAAAAAGGATCAAACCGTAAAACTGGCATTAGGCTCAAATAAATTAATAAATTTCTTCATATGAACAAATATCAAATGCAAAACATTGAACTGCTACTTGATAACAATTCCCAAACAATAAAATCGGACGTGATAGAACAAACGTTGTTCTCGACACTTGAGTTGCGCTATCCATACTCGCAAACCTCTCTGGACCAACGAATCCGAGAACAAGGTAATTTTAGTCTCATATGAGGCAACACCAAACAAGATTTCATACAAGATTCTACGGCCTCTATATGCCAGCGGAATTTCAAAAAGCAATTGACCTAACACTGACAAATCGCAAAAATACCTATGCATAATTCGGCGATATAATAATAGAAACTAAAGGATCACTAGAGTTACACAAAAGCACACTGAAAATAGTATTAGATCGAATAGATGAGGAAAACCTGGCTATCTCCAGAGACAAATGTAAGTTCGCATGCAAACAGGTAGAATGATTAAAATACAGTATAGATAGTGAGGGCACAAAAACACTTAGTAGAAAAACAGTGGCCCTAGAAAAATTAACTCCACCAAAAACATTCAAACAAGTCAAAATTTTATGGGCTCGATACACCAACTCATTAGACACATTTCACAACTAGCATAAACTGCCAGGAACTAACAAAACTCAGAGGAAAATAAAAACACTTGTTTGGAAAGCGGAACACGACACATGTAAAAAAGTCATAAAATTAGTTTCGGAAATCACACATAAAACAAACATTTTGACCAAAATCTAGAGAAGCGCGTGGTTTGCGATGCATCAACCTCCGTCCTAGGAGTGGCACTAAAACAGCACACCACAGAATACTGGGTAGCAATCGCGTACGCATCAAGATTTAATCAGCGCATTTAAAGCAAGTCGCAAGTGAAATATCAAAAATTACTCAAAATAGTCTAACAAGATGGTTTGATCGGATATATACTTTTAACTTCGACATAAAACATTTAACGGGAAACAAAATGGAATCATTTGAATACATGTCAAAAAATCCGTTGGATAGGCAATATCCCAAGCGAATAAGATTTGGGGTGGCGTCAATTTACTCAGTCATAGTCAACCTTGACATGATTGACGACTTAATTTTAAGCAAACTAGCCAATCAAAAGCGAACACCAAATCGGCTGATCAAAGGAAAAAAAATAACAAAAGGACGAACGGTAACAAACCAAACCAAATCTCAAGTGCATTTGAAACAAAAAAAATTGCAAGTGGTAAACCAAATCAACAAAAATCCACTCAGTCAATCAAAAACTCACCCAAAACCCAGTCGGAAACGGATAAACCAAAAAAACAAACAAAATTTGTCAATTTGACCCAAACAATTTCCAACAAAAGTACACTGAGACAACGAAAAAAAGAATTCGAAGGTGAATTCATACCAAAAGTCGAAAGTATCACTAACCGGAACAGGGCTGAACAAAAAACCGAAAATTGACAGGGAGGATCCTCGCTGGTACAGGAAATCCTCGCTGGTACAGGAAACGAACAACACACGTAAACGAACGGGGGATAGCAAACACAAATGAAAAACAAAAACGTATATCGACACCAGAAACGATCACAAAAGGAACGAAGAAAAAAATCATTTGCAAAATAGTATTCAGTGAAAACACCACATGCCAAACGGATCCTGAACAAGAAACGAACAAGGTCCCGAAAAAAGTTAACGACATAGATTGCGATCCCAGACGGAAATAAGCAAATCGCAATCAACAACACAATCAGAACCGATAAACCAGGAGATACAAACCCCAACAGAACTCTCAGTCGAGGCGCACGAAATATATGAGTACTGTATAAACCGCGTGGACCCAACACATTTCAGTCAAGAAGAAATGCAGCCATATGTGGAACCACTCACAATGACGACAACACACGCGAGCCGAGCACAACAGCAAGCCCAGTTGAAAGCATGCCACGAACTGATAACGGAGGGAATAATAGCAACCGTCAACCAGGAGACAAATATCGAAATAGAGGAAGACACATCACTATACAGAAAGTACCTACAAAAAGTGCTGGGACTAAATTTCATTGCAGTCGCAACCAGAAAAGATAGAAATATGCGGCCGCTGCTAAATTTCGCGGAAAAGAATGACTGTGATGCCTTAAAACTGTGTTATATAACATCAGAAATTGACTACATGTGCGGGTTGATTGCCTACTGATAGATGAGCGGAATTTTTTTCCTACACAACTTAGACAAGGCGCTTGACAGTCTCCACCTCACTCACCCCGGATCGGCGGCCATACTGGATTTTTGCCAGAACATCTGATTTCCCCATATCCACCGCAAAAATATGCAAGTGGTACAGGGATGTCAACAATGTAAGGATCAAGGTAAATATTGAAACCGGCCATAGTAAAAAACATTCATTCCAAATGGAACCAGACAAAAACAACACACCTTTTAAACTAGCCTCCGATGTAGCAGAAATCATGAAAACACTGCGCATAACTCCACATGGAGTAACAAAAAATAACATCGCTTGAAACCCACATAGGACCGAAACCAAATACACCACTTTCTAACATAGCAACACATAGTTCACCTAATAATCTAAACTGGGAAAACGGCAAAGGCAAACATGCAAAACACACCACGAAAATTAGTAAAAAGAAGAAGAATATGAGTGAACTAAAATGACAGAGAAAAACGCAACCACTTAGTAAGAAATCAACTAGTCTCATGGGTACCTTAAAACTCAAACATAGTCGCACAGAGACTTAACATTTCGGTCCTACGGGCACCAAAACTCAAATCGTTACTTTTCGTTTTTTTTCTAGGAGTAATGTCATCCGGTACGATTTGGCAAACAATCTAGACTTAGATTTAGGTTTTGAACGAATATGAAGTCATAACTTTGTGCTATGTTGATCAAAAGATTAAATAAAGAGCTTACGAAGAAGTTGTTTTTATTTGAATTCTCACTTATCTTTAACGTTTACCAATCCGTTCGGGTTCGTTATTATCAGGACATCATACGTTACGGTATGACAACCCTGATGCCTAGCAGTGAACCAGAAATTCATTGTTTTGTTACAAACAAGCGAAACGGAGCTTCGCACCCCTTGCGACACAATGCAATAAAAAAGAGTTTCGGTCGAAAGTAAAATTGAAAAACGTTGAAAAACACTGTCACTTTAAATTTTCGTATGTCTGGATAGAAACATGGGCCCAACTAAAGCTGAATGTAAATGTTGGATAGTGTGGGTTTATGCAATAACAAGACATTTTGAGCTATTTTTCCATGGACCAGTTTTTTGAAATTCGGTAGAATTGTTCTTGAGAAAAAAAAAATTTTCTGTTATAAGTTATAAAATTTTGCAAAGCATCTGAAAAAAAAACCCAATCCCATACACTTTAAAAATACTATCAAACAGAAATTCTAGGCAATCGGCCAAGCATTTCATTTGAAATTCAAATTAGCAACTGAAAAAAAATTTGAGAAGCGGAAACAAGGCTGACAATTTTTTTTAGCAGACAACAAATGAGCCGGAGAGTAAAAAACTGAATCTGGAAAGTTTTGGAAAATTTCAAATCTCACATGAAACTCGGTTTTAACTAGTTCCCACACAGTATTTAAGTTTGAATTTTTATGAAATTGACCTAGTTAGCTGCATAGCACCATCATAACATTTTATTAAGCTAGTTCGTAATCCAAAAAAGTATACTTTCTGATTTGATTACGCTTGCTAATTGCAAGCGTAATTAAATCCCCAGTAATTAGAAGGTATGAAACCTCAAGGAATATTTCAGAACACGATGAAGTAAAAAAAATCAGAATTAGTTGAAAACTGCAAAAAACCAGAAAAACTGAGAAACTGACAGCACGAATTAAGAACTAGACCTTCATGCTTAACATGATACATGAAAACCATTATTATAAAATTTTAAGGAAAGAAAGAAATGTCAAAATTCAAAAATAATCTGAAAAAATGATGTCTAGGCACAATGAGACAATTACTCAAAGTTGCTATATACCAAAAACCGCAGATTCTGACAGCCTTTCAAAACCCAGAACCTACACAGATATATAATCAATTATCAATAAAAAACTTCTAGAAACATCTCGAAAACACTAGGCAGAGACCAAAAGTCAAAAACAAACAAGCTGGATTTCACGAATGAAAATATCAGATCATGATTATTATGTGCACCGGGAGCGAACCTACATCCTGTTGAAATACGTATATTTTACCAACTTAAAATATAGGAAACAATTCTCTTTTATCAGTTCTTTTTCACAAAAATTTGCTGAAAAATGTTGTGAGAAAAGTAGACGTATTCGTTCATGAATAAATCATAACAAACTAAAATCATCTTAAAAAAGGCTTCTACTCACAAAAAATAATTAATTTCATTCGTGCTTTGAAATCGATTAATTAATTAACCTTAGTTTATTGGATTTTATCATATATGAAATGACGAAACAGAATATTTAAAAATAGAATAATTTAAAAAATAAATGATTAACATCATCGAACTATCATTCATCTTTCAATAACATGCCGAAAAGTTCCTGCAATTCTTATGTGCAATAGAAGTCAAATCTTTGAATTGTCAAATCTTTGAATTGTTCAATTAATTTTCAATTTTTTAGTTAAACCCTGATTCGTGCAATGTTTTTTGAATTTCAATTAGATTCTGGCTTCTCATTTTCCATTTGTTTAAAATTGAAAAGCAGATTGTACAAAATTAACCCAACATAGTAAAAACTCATAAAAAACCTATATGCATCTTGTAAATAGTTTTTACCGGAAAAAAAAACAGTTGGCTTGACGAGCACACAGTTTAATATATCAGCAACATTTGTACGAGACAGCCAGATGATGCCATCATCCGTATCATTAAAATTATAAGGTACTCATTTGAATACACCAAATGGTCGATCTTTTTTATGAAATAACGAAACAGAATGTTCATTAACTTTTACAGAACTTGCTTTATAATTCAAAATCAAAAACTAATAATTTCACTATTTGAATACAAAGTTTCACAGAACAAAGTTTCAAACTTTTAGTTCAATTTAAGCCTTCTGAAATGTTAGTCAGAACTCACCATCTTTTAATCTCTGAAGTTTATCCTTCAACCAATAAATTTTTGGTATCATCAACATGGAAACAAATCGCATTTTTAGCGATATATCTTAAGCATTTTTCAACACTCAGTGAATCTATTTCAATCGCAGTCAGTAATTAGCTAGTGATTAACATCATTGATCATTGAACTATTATTCATCTTTCAATAAATTTTTGCCAAAAACAAGGCTTCAATTACCTTTTACGATCATCAAAGTCGTTGTTAAAAACATGATAGCACTGAAAATTTTTTTATTATTGGAGTTTTTACTCGTTTTTTTTTTGAAAATGAAAACAATATTCTTTTCTACCTGTCATCCCATTGCTACGATCTCATTATTGAAAAACTTACTTTTCTCTCAACCCTCACAAACGGTGTAAAGTAGAACTTAGTATTGGAATTTCAGGTTGAGAATTATTTCTTACTTTGATATTTAACATAGTGTTTCAGGTTGAGAAGAATCACAAAACGATTACTAATTTAAAAATTGGTTTTAGATAGCCGGTTGCTGAGAAGTAGCACAGTAAGTTCTCACTGCAAAAAAGAAGAAACAACACAAATTTTTATAGCAAACTGTAAAGCTTTTTGTTCAATCGGTCATGAGCGTTTCAATGTAAGAAAAAATTACTCATAAAAAGATAATAAATTAAAACATTTTGTATTAAGTTGTAAATCAAAACTTAAACATCAAAAGATTCTAGTATTTTTTTTTCAGTTTTTTTTTTGATTTTTTGTTGTCTTCTTTTAAAAAATGTTTAAGTAAAAATTTTTTTTTGACATTTTAGTTTCACATCAAAAGTCTTTTTTGATCCCTTTCTTCATTCAAAATAAGATGAGAATCACATTTTTCAAATCAATTTCTTCTAAGCTGAAGATATTTTAAAAATTGTTTTCGAGCTTCTAATAACAAGCGCAAATAGTTTAATAAGTGATATCATTCGAATACTTATCATGCATTATAGCTCCCTGGCCTGGATGTGTTCTGTGAAGACGAGCCATGACAGCTTTCCTCGGGCAAGTGGGAATCGCCGCCCGATTGTCTGTGATGATACATTCATTGATCACGGCTGCGTCATCCCAGAAGCTTGCCATGTAGCTGCCCAATCTTAGGAATCCCTCTCTATACTTTGCTAAGATGTGTTTATTAGTTGACCTAATTGACTGTCTTCGGTCGTCAACTCCAGTAAGTCCGCGTCTAGAATGTCGTGGAGCCCAGTTGCGATGATTTCTTGTCTGGTGTAAAAATCGGGGTTTTCGATGGTTCTAATCAACGTGGTTGTAATGAACGTAGGTTGTGCTTATCGGGTTCTTACTCAGGAATAAAATTCTTGCGTTAGAGTCTTTTGTTTAAATTAGGTTTACCGTACGTTTGTTGACGAACGATGCTGGACAACCCAGATCGATGGTGGCGCTGAACAGTGAACTTCTTGACTTCATTGTTGCTCGGAGGCATTTAGTTTTACAGGTGGCAGAGTTATTTACTTCTAGGTTTTTGACTACTTCCGTCTGAATTTATGATTCAAAAGTTTTTCGGAAGGAATAGTTTTCTTCCTTGTCTGAATCTATGAAACTGCAATCTTTTTTGTCCAATTCGGGTGATTCGACATTGAAAATTTGCGTATTGTAACAGCCTTTAGCGAAGTGCCCCTTTTCCCACAGTTTCTGCATATTGCTCCTCTGTTTGGACATTTTGCTTTATGTTCAAGTGTGAATCATTTTCCGCAGAAATAGCATGGTTTCCATCGAATAATATAGTGATACGGCAAGGAAAAATTGACGTACCCACACCTCCCATGGATATGGAGGATCGGCTTACGGTTTTCCCCAAAGAAGGGATGACTCCTAGCACATCCGTAATGTCTTCTGATAAACAAGCTGCTGGCTGCGCCGTGTGGTATTTCCTAAGACTCTATATGAAAACTGAACTAATAATAAGGTTGGATTACAAGTAAAGTTAAATAAGAAATTAGGAGAAGAAGTCATATGAAGCAAGTATAATCTTTCAACAGTTTACGAAGATAGTTAACTCTAGCACCGCAAAGCTGATGTCAGAGTAGACACAATTAGCAGGTGTCTCTTTCGTAGCGAACAACGATCAACGTTAATTGAAAATACAAATAGATTCAACCTTATGACCTCAAATACTTGATGCATAATGCACAACCACCACAAGGGTACACCGTCTGTTCGTCACGCTATCTTGTTTTCGGCCTTATAGATTCGTGCAACTTCTTAATCTAATACTGATCCCAAACTTCTTATATTTCATAGTATGAAAAGATAGATCTAGTATACTATGGTATTCTTGCGAGGTTAGAGGAGAAGAAGAGCAACTGATTACCATTAAATTCTGTTAAATTTACTCTTCTCTTGCTGAAACTATAAAAAGTTTTAGCCTCAAAAAATATTGTAAGTTGCAGTCATGAATCATGATTGGCTAGTTCTTAGCAATTTACAGCGATAGTTGTAAGGAATATACTTAGACATAAAAAACACTTGTTTTGAACTGATTCCACTATACGGTTAAAAACAGCTAATTTGATCAATCAACAACAATTTCAATCGGAATCAGTCTGGTTAACTCATTATTCAGGGTCTTCAATTGTCATCAAGTCAAACTTTCAATTAGAAGTGTCAGTTATTTTTTCAAAGTTTATTAGCTTTTCAAGTTTAACCATGGGATTATGTTTTCCTCACACATCAATTGTTAAGCGTAATAAAAAAACTCTGCCAACTGCCAAAAAAGAAGCTAAAAATATTCGTTCATAATGAATTATCCTCAAGGTCATTTTTGTTATAAAGAGGAATATTTTTTAACTTCATGATTAAACAGAGGTCCAGAAGTAAAAATAAGCAGCCGTCCAGTAAAAAGTCCAATAAGAAGTTCAAATACACCTTTCTCTTTTCACATCAATCATCCTTCTAATGGCACCGTCTTTTTTTATCGATCGTCGTCCTTCTCAGTCAGAATCTAAATCGTTAGAGATACTAAACACAACCTAAGGCAGGCTTGAATTTTAATTGCAAAACCTTTTAAGTATTAGCTTATGGGAAAAAAACGAATGATTTTGAAATTTAGCCTTACGATTTTTCAGAACTGTTTTCATACGAAAACGCTACTATAGTTTATGGGAGCATTTAAAAAAATGATCTCTAAATTTTTAAGAGAAGCTCTTACGTCGAGTGAGATAATTCTTTTTACCTATACTAAGAAGATTAAGGAACGCAAAACAAAACAAAATACCTGAATCCAGGACTCTTCCTAAAATGTTAGCCACTCCCATCACGCCTGCTCCAATAGCTAAAATTCAAGTTTTCAAATTAAATTTTTAGTGTATGGAAAGTACTTATTTGATGTTAGTTGTTATGATTTTCGCCAAGTCTGTGTTATCATATTTTGAAAGTTTAACTTATAAATTGTTACTTTTTCTAATATACCGAAAGAATTAATAAATAGATGGAAAACCATAGAATTTTTTTTCTTCAAGAAACTGCTATTATTATTTATAGGTTGACCTCCATACACCAAAAATCGTTATCATACAATTCCATACATCAAGTGTATGGAAAAATGCTTGTCATACAATTGTCATACAATTTCTAAAAATGGTTGAAAACTGGTATAAACTTATTTCTGTGGATGTTTGATTCTTACAAAACAGTCTGGTGATAAAAACTGAGGTTCTCATTTTTTTGAAAAAAATGCTTATCATACAATTCCCATATATGGGAATTGTATGACTGGCATTTTTTTGATGGCGACACAAAAAAATTTTCAAGTAATTTTGAAAATTTGGCCCAAAAAATTTTTTTGTTTTTTTTTCAACCGCAAATCGAATTTCGTACGCAAACAAACATTTTTCGAAATTTTTTTTTTTGCATGCAAAATTTAATATTTTGTGTGCATAACGTAGTCCTGGATACGATAAAATTGGCTTTTATTTTCTTTTCACTTAAATTTTTTTTTCAAAAACGCTGAAAATTCCTATTTCTTTTGTATGGGGTGTTAATGTAAGCCTTGATCAATGTCTGATAAATTGAAAATTCAAAAATTTAAAATAATCATCATTAAAAAATTTTGCCAAAAAATAAAAGTTCGTTACTTTTATTATATCAATTGTGAAAAACATCCAAATTCAGGTAGTTTGCTATGCATTGTATATGCAAGACCGTCCAGCCTTTGGTGTTTTGAGTAACCAAGGTTTTTGTCACTTGTGTTCGGTTGCGAACACAACCAAAAACTTTTCAGAAACTAAATTTTGAAAGAAAAAATCAAAATTTTTGGTTTATGGAAAAACACCTATCATACAATATTCATTTATGGAAAAATCTTTATCATAGAGATTTCATACAATGTTCTGTACGTATGGCATTGTATGGAATTGTATGACAAGAAGTTTTTCATAAATGGAAATTGTATGATTAGAAGTTTTGGTCAACCCGGGATACCGAAAGAATTAATAAATAGATGGAAAACCATAGAATTTTTTTTCTTCAAGAAACTGCTATTATTATTTAAAAATACAGTGCTGATTTAAATTATCCGGACAAATTGAACAAAACTTGAATTTTCACCGAATTTCTCAACAAAAAATATTACCCCAAAAATGGGTTATTTTGGCTGTATTCAATTAATCAAGAATTACGCGGAAACTACTTTGTTAATTGATAAGAAAATTATATCACAGGAAACCTCTTACGCAGCTCAACCAAGTTTAAAAAAGGTTAAATCTCCAAAAACCAGTATAAGAGAAAAAAATTTCACTGGATAGTCAATAAATGTGATTTTTTAGTATAGAAAACCCAAATTATAAAATATATTTCTAAACAGAGATTCTGGATTTTATATACTAAAAATCACATTTATTGACCATCCAGTGAAAATTTTTTCTCTTATACTGAATTTTGGAGATTCAACCCTTCTTAAACTTTGTTGAACTGCGTAAGAGGCTCCCTGTGATATAATTTTCTTACCAAATAACAAAGTAGTTTCCGCGTAATTCTTGATTAATTGAAAAAAAGTCAAAATAACCCATTTTTGGGGTAAAATTTTTGTTGAGAACTTCGGAGAAAAAATGGCACCATATTAATTCTGGTGAAATTCTAAGCAAGTTTTGTTCTCGTTACTTTTTGTCTAATCTTAACTCAATTTGACAAAAACGCATTTGAAAGTTCAAGTTTTGTTCGTTTTGTCCGGATAATTTAAATCAGCACTGTAAATTACCCTAAACATAAAAGGTGGATACCAATTGGGTGGCGATTGTTAACTAAAATCATTAAATTCAACGTTGATAAAAAGTATCCAAAAACATTCAAGAAAGTTTTAATTGAATCAGCGCACCTTGCATTAAGTATCCTAATGAGAAATCCTTTGAAAAATTTGGCACAAAAGCTCTCCCAACTTTTTTTTTGTACAGCAATCACCTTATTAATTTACTTAATACCAAAAACAACAAATATAATTGAAGGAAGAAGCTTACAGCAGTCTCAAACTTTAAAACTAATAGCGCAAACATGTTTTTGCGATAAAAGGCCAATATCAAGGTTAAAGAAAACTTTTCAAATATATTTTGGAGTATATATTAATAATGACTTCGTATTCAAAGTTAAGGATAAAACCCTTTAGTTCAAAAAGATTAGAAAAAAATTATTATCTTCTTGTGAAAAAAACCAAGCTGAAGGTCGCATATTTTTCAAGGTATACACAAAACTTCAGTTTTCCATTTGAAATGTGGGAAAAATTATCAAAGAACTAGTAACTCAACTTACTTTTTTGATTATGTTGGTTTATACAAAAATGAAAACACGCTCTTTAACATATTTTACAAAGAAACGAAGCTGAGCTTCGCATAATTTTCGATACAAGAAGCTTAGGGTTCAAAACAGCATGCCGCTGAAAAATTGGCAAAGAAGGCTTCGAGCGAAGAAAAAATTGAAAAAAAAAAAATCTAGAAAAACAAAAAATACAACAAATGAAATTTTTTTTAAATAATCTAAATTATTTCTTTTTTAGGAGGACATTATTGAGTAGATTTTGAGCATTCAAAAGGATGGAGCCAAATATTTTTAATCTTTAAAATAAAACCGAAGTTTCGTAGAAAACAAAATTTAGGTAGAAAATCCGACAAACGAAATTAAAACGGACAAACAATAAGCAGAAAATCAACCAAATTGTACTGCTTTTATGTATCGTCCACGAGTGCTTTATATTTAGCACTCGTGGAAAAATCAAACCCATATCGGAAGTTGAACCAAGTTCTATCAGTTTGTCAGTAAATAGTATCAATTTGTCAGGAAAAAAAATTAATTTTAACAAAAATAACATGAAAAATTAAACAACTGAACGTTAAAAGTGCATCAAAACAAAAATTGCGTAGCGTTAACAACTCAACAATGCTAATATTGAGAATGAAAATCCAATGTGTAATAACTTTGAGCTCATTAATTGATAATAAAAAAATTTGTATGTGAAATTTGTATTAAAAATTTTTCAAAAAAGGCAACGAAAAATTTCGAATTTTCTTAAAATTCAATTACTTCCCTTAATGGCCTTCGGAAAATTAAAAGAAAGCTGAATTGTTGAAAAAACGTTCAAACAAAATGAGATTCAAGTCGAAAAAATAAAGTGGCGGACGATTACGGACGAAAAAAAGGCGGACGAAAAAATATATAGAGGCAATAAAGTGTTTGTTTTTTTTTGCGTCGGGATAGCAATACTTAGCATTTTTCAGCTAAATGATTTTGATAATTACAGCTGATTTAAGACGAAAAGCGGTTGAGTGCGAATTAACGAGAAAGCATGAGAAAAACGGATGCAAAAAACTCAATGGCTTTAGGTCAATTATAGGGCTCAATACAGATTCATTCATTTCACAGCTGACAACTTCAAACCTGCTGAAATTGATAGTTGGATCAAAAACAAAACATTTTAAAACCATTTTTGTTATTTGAACAAAAAAATTAAACAAAAGAGTACAAACAAATCAAAAAATTCTTGATTTTTTTTTTACTTTATTTAAAAAGTCTAGAAGTTCCACAATTGCATTTACAGAATGCAATCATTTCCACATAATCCCGCCTAAAATTGTTCGTAAAAAGAAGAATTAGGAAAAGAAGCCGACAGAGCTGAAGCCCACCAATCTCAGTGCAAAAATGCTCCAAACATTTTGGAATTCTACAAAAATCATTTGCAACTCTTAACGCAACACAATTGCCGCGTCGTAACTGCATGGAACTAATACAAATGCCACATTCAATTATGCACTTTTTAGCATTTGATCATTCTGTGCCTAATGTCATGTACGGGAAAAATCTAGTACCCGATTGCAATACCCTTATAAGTTCAATTAAAAAAATTCTAATCAGGGCCGAAAAATTTAGTTTGAAGGAGTTTGAAAAATATGAACAATAATTATTAAGAGACAGACCGCTCATCGAAATCATAAGCTGCCTGTTTACCTTTGAATTACCTTTCTTAGTAATTTTGACCATTACATTTTCATGAGAAACATTTGTTTTTGTACGCTAGCCTATCTACTGGTGCTAATTGCGGACAAAAATCAAGATAATGGGTTGTATTCCTGTTAGAGTTTCAAGTATCTCTTAATAATAACCATTCACAAACTAAACATGACTGCTCGTATATCAAAGCGAAGCGCTGAGTGTTCCGACTGCTTTTTAAGGACAATTACGTTTTTTCGTTCAAAAAATGATGAAATAATCAGAATTGACAAAATAATCAAAACTGTTCAGTTTGAAAATCGAAAAACTGACTGAATAAAAAACCGAAAAAGCATTATTATTATTCCGTTTCTTCAAAAATTGGAATAAAAAATGGAGAAAAATAAATTTCAAATAACTGAAATAAAAAACTAGAACATATTTAGGCAAAAACATCTTTCAAAAAATGGTATGCTAACGTAATTCAAACTACCAATTAGTGAGACACACTCTTTTCAAAAGTATCAGCGAACTAAATAGGCTTAGCCAAAAAATTTATCATCAAAAAAATTAGAGCGGAAGCAAATTTTTTTGAGTGCTGTAATGTTAGTTGTACAAATCTGTAAAAAAAATCATACAATATCAGAATTCTTCGTGAATTTGTAAAAGGGTATAAAAATAATGGAAAAAAGCATATAAACAGCTACGGGTTGCAACTTTTTCTGTTTGAAATTATTAGCATCTATAGCACTATTTTAGACAACACCTATGGTGCATGGTTTTATCAGTTACTTGGGTTGAAAAAAAAACTAATTCAAAAGCCAAAAAGTAGGTTCCTTTAAATATACCTTCCAACCATATTTTGCAAAAAAGTCTTAAAAACCTTAAAAATTGCAAAAAAAAGTGGGTGGCAGAAATTCGTTGAATTGGCCTTGCTTAAAAAAACCTATTTAATAAGGGGGTAATTGTTTAATCGGCAGTAATTTGTAGAAGATTTTAGTGCTAATTTTTTACTTTCATTTATAAGGTTGGCAATTTTTATTTATAGTGAATTCCAATGGGGTGGCGATTGTTTACTAAAATCATTAAATTCAATGCTGATAAAACGTATTTAAAAACAATCAAGAAAAACTTCAATCAATCAGCGTAGATTGCATTAAGTATCCTAATGAGAATCTTCTTGCAAAATTTGGCACAAAAGCTGACTGAAACTTAGCGCAAATTAGCGCAAACATAATTTTGAGATAACAAGCTAATATCAAGGATACAGAAAAGTTTTCAAAGATATATTTTGGAGTATATGTTAATTATGGCTTCATGTTGAAAGTTGACGATAAAATTCTTAGTTCAAAATATCAAAAAGATAAAAAAAAAACAAATGATTACCTTCTTGTGAAAAAAACGAAGCGGAAGATCGCATATTTTTTCATGTTCAACAAAAAATTTGTGGGAAAGATTATCAAAGAACTTTTTTGATTAAGTTGGTTTATGCAAAAATGAAAACACGCTCTTTAACATATTTTACAGAGAAGCGAAGCTGAGCTTCGCACCCATTTCGATACAACAAGCTGAGGATTAAAAAAGCGTGCCGCTGAAGAATTAGCAAAGAAGGCTTCGAGCGAAGAAAAAATTGAAAAAAGATCTAGAAAAACAAAAAAACTAACAAATAAAAAAAACTGTTTCTAATAATCAATTTTGTTTCTTTTTCAAGTCGACCTTATTGAGTAGAATTTGAGCATTTGAAAGAATGGAGCCAAAGTCTTACCAATCTTTAAAATGAAAGCAAAATTTCGTAGAAAACTAATTTTAGGTAGAAAATTCCACAAACAAAATTAAAACTGACAGTCAATAGGCAGAAAATCAACCAAAAGATACTGCTTATATCCACGAGTGCCTTATATGTAGCTAACGCAAGACACAAATCGGAAATTAAACCGGGTCTTACCAAGTAGTTTCAATATCTGGTTGTATGGTTATTTTGAGTACTGGAATTTTAGTTGTATAGATAGCATTGTCTCAAAAATCAAACATGGTCAGTTAACAAAATTTGGACTGAAAAAAAACAGGCCCAAAGATAATTAGCCCATTTTCTTTAAAATTGAAGCTATTTTACTAGAACTTTACAGAACTGAAACGAAAAAATTGTATAATTTTCTACAAATATCAAACAAAATCAAAATTCAATAAAATCAACGAAAAAAATAAGCATGCACATATCGTTAATCAAAGGAATAAAACAAGGACACAATTTTATGAGAGTTGTAGTCTTAATTGTAAAAGTCTCAGAAAAAAACGAAAAATATCAAAATTCAACAATATCAACAAAGCATTTAGAACAGCGATTATATCATGATTGAAAAGATTAGATCGAGGGCACCTTCTTATGAGTGCTGCAATGTTAGTTGTATCTATGAAAAATATAAATTCCTGGAATAGAA